>NW_020859674.1:0-1325 GCF_000972845.2 Larimichthys crocea | reverse complement strand
TAGAAATGAGTATTTCCATCAAAACTGGGAGAACTAAAGGGGAACTTACATCAAGATACTCGTTTTGTCACTAGCTGTTATCTTAAGGCCATCTGGACTTTGAGGTAATTTAGATAGGCATTTCGGGTCCTAAATTTTATATTTTTTTTTACTCCTTTTACAAGGTTGATTTAAGAGATCAAATGGCCATTTGTTGGGGTATCCTGGGAGAGGAGTCTCTTTCCCTGTCCCTTTTAGACACAAGAGTTATAAACATTGTTTATTTGGAATGCATGTTCTGGAATCTCCTCCATGGTATAAGAGCTTGCCCTGTATAGTACGAGAGAGTCTCATCATTCGGCCAGGAGCTCTCCAAGTAGTTTCTACTTGTTACGATGCTGAACTTGTTGTAATAAACTTGTTATACAACTAAGACGGTGTCGGCAGAACTTCTCTTCAAACATCAGCCTCACCACCGAAAATACACTACAGAAACATGTCAATCTTATACAACATAATGTGGACAGTGACATGTAATAGTAACTGTTCAATATCATAACTGCACATTTGTGTCTTTCACATGTATAAGTGTAAATGCAGGCAAGCTGTCTGAAACTTGCTGTGATAAGTTAAGTTAGTTGTACTCAGTCGGTATTCAGTAGATTCTCATACAACATACATAACAATACAAATGCTACAGTGTACACACAAATACACTACAGTAACTGATCTACTCAAGTAAATAACTAGAGATTTAATTCAAGACATGACGCTGAGCATTCACACAATTTTTATTTAAAGAACACAACCTCTAACAAAATACAGCCACAAAAAATAATAAGCACCAGATGCCAGTTTAGCTAAAAAACAAACAAACACAAGCATCACAAATCCAACAATCCGAGTGCATCGTCGTCCTCCTCAAAAGAATCACTGCCCATACACTGGGCAGTGTCAGTGTCCTTCTGGCTTTGTTCTTGTAGCACTTCCTGTGATTGCTCAACTGAGTTTGCACACGCAGCACCATCACTGGTCACTTTGATTCTCACAACTGCGTGTTTGGAGTCGACATCCAACTCAACATTTCCCAAACCAATCAGTTTATAGTCAATGGCATCGACATCAGTAGCACCCCCTTCCAGATGCTGAGATAAAGAGCAACACTGCAGAGTTTGTAAGAATTAGAGAGAGCTCCTGCCCATTCTGCAATAATGACTCTTTCCCTGTATACAGTGTTCTGAATTTTTTACCTCAAAAGGATAACTTGGCATAAAAAAAACAAACCACTACCCCCCTCTGACAAAGTCGCTAACAGTCTAACATGTTTCCAACATATTTTTGGTTAG
>NW_020859673.1:0-554 GCF_000972845.2 Larimichthys crocea | reverse complement strand
GCGAAGTAATCAGCTTTATTTTTTTTTACAATTATTATACATGTTTTAAGGCCGTAAAACCCCTAACCACACACTTTTATACACTTTTCTCAGACAGACATTAACGTTTTCTCACATTTCTCTCTCATTTAAACACTCTCAAAGTTCAAACTTTCGCAGATTTAACAAAAATAAGTACAATACTGTATTAGTAAATGAAACCGTATTTCACAGTTCTTCTGACGGTGACTCTTTGTCCTGGCGCCGCTCCGCTGTAACGGCTTTTTCCTCTGAAGGCCTTGGTGCAGGTGTTTTTTTTTTTTGCAGAACATACAACGCATTTTGTACAATACTCCCTTAGCCAATCAGGACCCCGAACA
This sequence comes from Larimichthys crocea, assembly GCF_000972845.2. Lineage (NCBI taxonomy): Eukaryota > Metazoa > Chordata > Actinopteri > Sciaenidae > Larimichthys > Larimichthys crocea. Next base: position 195 of record NW_020859673.1, on the reverse strand, counting down.
CAATGTGCGTTCATACTGTACAGTACGCTGTAAAAAAAAGCATGCAAAATTACACACAAAAAAAATCCGTGAAACAGCGAGTCCACGAAAGGTGAACCGCGTTATAGTGACGGACAACTGTATATATATTTAAAGGATGCAGGTGATGGAATAAAATATGGTTTCTACAGCCGGTTCTGTACATGAGGTATATGA
>NW_020859672.1:0-871 GCF_000972845.2 Larimichthys crocea | reverse complement strand
AACATGCTAATGTTAACATAGTAATGATAACATACTAGCGCATCAGCGCTAACATGCTAATGCCAACATGCTAATGTTAACATGCTAAAGCTGACATGCCAATGCTAACATGCTAATGTTAACTGTTAGCCCATCAGTGCTAACATGCTAATGTTAACATGCTAATGGTAACATGCTAATGCTAACATGAGAATGGTAACATGCTAATGTTAACATGCGAATGCTAAAATGCTAATGTTAACATGTTAATGCTAACATGCTAATGTTAACTGCTAGTGCATCAGCGCTAACATGCTAATGCTAAAATGCCAATGCTAACTGCTAGCCCATCAGCGTTAACATGCTAATGCTAACATGCTAATGTTAACTGCTAGTGCATCAGCGCTAACATGCTAATGCTAAAATGCCAACGCTAACTGCTAGCCCATCAGCGTTAACATGCTAATGCTAACATGCTAATGCTAACTGCTAGCCCATCAGCGCTAAAATGCTAATGCTAACATGCTAATGCTAACTGCTAGCTAAAAATGCTAATGTTAATTGCTAGCACGTAAGCGCTAGCTGCTCCTGTGTCTAAATAAACATGTTAAAAATGACTGTTTGAGGTGTGCTTTTTGAATACAGACCCCCAGCAACAGCCCACTCGTCACTCTCAAAATTTCTTTTCTAGTACTGAATTTGCTGAGCAGTGTCAGTAATAATGCATGGGGACGACGGGGCCAGAGTCAGGCACACTCAAAATTTCTTTTAACGTCAACTACTCACAGAGCTAGCAAGCTCTGGGAGTAGTTGACGAGTGCCGTAGGCACTCGTCAACTATTGTTCTTGTGCGTGTTTCATGGCAGTATTAGTGACGAGTGCCTACGACACT
>NW_020859671.1:1148-2384 GCF_000972845.2 Larimichthys crocea | reverse complement strand
CCAAATTAGCCATACAACTCTTGAGATGTAATGAGTTAATGATTTACTAGTAAGAGTTTATGAATATATTAAAATATAGTGCCAGACAAATGGCACAAAGTGCTGGGCCCACCTCGTCCATTCCGTCAGCCACATATCAATATGAGCAGCTTTGGGCAGATCCTGAAAGAAGTTGGGGAGTTTGGTTTGTTTCAGAAGGGGTTTTTGGCTGCATTATGCATCCCCGGCTTGTTTGCTGGTTTCAACCTGATGGTCCAGGTGTTTGCAGGGATGACCTTCCCACACCACTGCAACACTGACTGGATCTTGGAGCATGGGCCCAACCTGACAGAAGAAAGACAAAGAAATCTCACCATTCCAGTGAACAAGGATGGAAAGTATGACAGCTGTAAAATGTTCACACCTGTGGATTTGGATTTGGAAACCATTGAAACATATGGGATTAACAGTACAACTGGATGTATACATGGATGGGTCTATGAGGCACCCATAGGTGCTTCCAGCATTGTAACAGAGGTAAATATATAGCTTGATTATCAAATTGTTTACAGCTTTTAGACCTGAGAGAGTCCCTAAGTCCAGCATATGGTGCATAATACTTTGTGTTCCCTTTGCTCTCAGCTCTTCATTTATTTATTTTTTCCTTTTTTAACCTTCATTTTCTTTTTTTAGTTTGATCTTGTCTGTGACAACAGTGGTTGGACTGAGATATTGCAGTCCATCTTCATGGCAGGGATTCTGGTTGGAGCATTGGTGTCTGGGGCAATTTCCGATAGGTATGAGCCAATAAAACATCCACTCCCTTATCATGAATTTCTGTGATTTTGTTTTTAAAGTAAAGAGTTATTTTCTCATCATTATTCTTATTGTTATTATTGGTGTCTAAAACTGTCAGTTATGAGAAATACACAGAGCGATCTAACATATTTCTTTCCTTGTAGGTTCGGTCGACGCACTTCAATTCTGCTTTCACTTCTTCTACTGCTGGTATTTGGTGTGGGTGATGCTTTCTCACCCAACATCTATGTTTATATGGTTACCAAATTTATCCTTGGTTTTCCAGCTACCATTGTGATACAAACAGCTGTGATGGGTAGGATCTGCTTTTTCCATAGTTTTATTATTGTAATTATTAGTGGTTGATATAATCCCTTTGAAGTGGCTGAAAGTAATAGTAGTAAAAGGTAGCAGTAAATCTAATATACAATACAGAAACTAAACAATCTTCATCTGTCA
>NW_020859671.1:0-978 GCF_000972845.2 Larimichthys crocea | reverse complement strand
GCATATTTAATCCACAACTGGAGGATCCTGAAGTTGGTGCTCTTCAGCCCTCTTGTCCTTGTTCTTGGAATGTTTTACTGGTCAGCAGTCTATCAGACTCTAAATGTAAAAGTCCATCAAGTGCTTCTTGATATAATTGTTGATCCTGTACTCCTTTGTAATTTTGAACGTGTGGTCAAATAGGTTTCTCCCAGAGTCACCTCGCTGGCTCATGACCCAGGGCAGGAAGGAGGAGGCACAAAAGGAGCTTTGGAGGGCAGCCAGAGTGAATGGGAGGACGGTCCCAGAAGATCAGCTGGACAAGGTCAGAAATCTAAAAATCTCTAATACATTTATCTAAAGTGTACATTTTCTAAAACCCACTTTTTACTTTCTTAGCTAGAGATGGAGGGGACATCCGAAAAAAGGAACATGTTGGACATCTTCCGAATATCGTATTTGAGAAAACGTACCTTCTTAATGGGCTATAACTGGTGTGTTTTCTTTAATTGATATAATTGTTCAAGACAGTCTTTTTCTCAGTCAGTTAATAACCACAGATGAGATACATCAATACTGTTTAGGAATGATATCTAATAGCTACAGAGTTAACATTCTACAATTGCATCAATAATTATGTTTTAAGTATTAGGAAAACTGAATGTATCTCTCTAACTGATACAAGGTTTGCATCAAGTATGCTATACTATGGACTGAGCCTGAACATTGGCAGCTTTGGCCTGAATATCTACCTCACACAGTTCATCTTTGGCATTGTTGAAATTCCTGCAAACCTGGGCAGTTGGGCTCTAATTCAGCACTTTGGAAGGAGAATATGTCAAGGATGCTTCCTGTTCTTTGGAGGTGCTGCTTGCCTCCTGGTCCTTGCAGTCCCAAATGGTATTTTCAAAACCTCTGACATGTTGTTGTTATCTTAAACAATTGTTATAGAGCTGTAATTCTCTGTATAATACAGTACAAGATATTACAGTATGTGTT
>NW_020859670.1:0-535 GCF_000972845.2 Larimichthys crocea | reverse complement strand
CTACCACTGATACTACTGATACTACTACTGCTGCTGATACTGCTACAGTATAACTACTACTACTGATACTAATACTAATACTAACACTATTACTACTACTGAGACTAATACTACTAATACTACTGATACTACTACTGCTGCTGATACTGCTACAACTACCACTGCTACTAATACTAATACTACTGATACTAATACTAATACTAATACTTACACTATTACTACTAATACTACTGCTACAAATGCCACTGACACTAATACTACCAATACTACTAATACTACTGCTAATGCTACTAATACTATTGATACTAATACTACTATGACTTCCTCTGGTTTGTGATACTGTGATTGGCATTTTTTATCTTTACTTATTCTATTTATATTTTACAAACAAATTACTTTATGTATATTCCTATTATGTTACGTTAATATAATATAATATAATAAACTGTGGAATATCTAATCTGTATCTTCCGATGTCATTCATATTAAATAAATCAATTCAGAAATAACAATTTATTTTGATCTTTTCTTATTG
>NW_020859669.1:0-711 GCF_000972845.2 Larimichthys crocea | reverse complement strand
AGCGTTAACATGCTAATGTTAACATTCTAATGTTACCTGTTAGCCCATCAGCGCTAACATGCTAATGCTAACATGCGAATGCTAACATGCTAATGGTAACATGTTAATGCTAAAATGCTAATGTTAACATTAATGCTAACATGCTAATGCTAGTCCATCATCGTTAACATGCTAATGCTCTAATGCTAATTGCTAGCACGTAAGCGCTAGCTGCTCCTGTGTCTAAATAAACATTTTAAAAATGACTGTTTGAGGTGTGCTTTTTGAATACAGACCCCGTGCAACAGCCCACTCGTCACTCTCAAAATTTCTTTTCTAGTACTAAATTTGCTGAGCAGTGTCGACGGGGCCAGAGTCAGGCACACTCAAAATTTCTTTAGAAATTTTTCTAGTTATTTAATTAGTATTTATTAGTAACTGTATTCAGTATTTACAAACGCACGTAAAACACATTTTTCAGTATTGTAAAACGTTAAGGGTGTTATCACTAAACACTTTTACAGCATCAGTGACGTGATGGTCACACCATCTTGACGCAACCAACATAGTTGCATCAACTTTATGCATTTGTTTGTAATTTTAGATACTAAATAATGAATATAAATGTCTGCAGTAGTAAATATAAACCAGTGCATGTTTCCATCAACTATGGGAATATATAATCCCAGAGGAAATTATATAATTTAATATATTTAATTACTTACTTTATTA
>NW_020859668.1:0-863 GCF_000972845.2 Larimichthys crocea | reverse complement strand
CTTTTTAAAGCTTCTAAAATAGACGCAACATGTCATTTAAAAGAGGCATTTCCTGCAACTAAGATAAACAGCTAGAGGGAGATAGTGGGTCTTACTACAAATACTTCCGATTGAGGAGGTAAATACACATGAGCCTCAGATCAGAGATTATTTGACTTTTCTAGTCTACTGCGAAACTTTAACTGTGAATTTTTTTCATTCTCTGATTCACTTTTTAGGCACTGAATCTAAAAACAAAGGGATATACTTGGAACCAGGGGAGGAAATGAAGCCGGGCACAAACAATATGTGCACAGCACCTTGTGCCATTCGCCTTAAAACTTGGCCTGCTGTTTGACAGCTAAAGTCTTGCTGCTGACAACCTGACCTAGACCAGCACAAGTCCCGATGGATCTGTCACTCCTTTGCACGGATGACCAAACGCGGTCACCACCAACTCTTACAGACGGTCAAACTGGAGATTTCAACTCTTTTTCTCTTCTGCACAGTCCCACAGAGAACACGCAGTCTGCATACCAGACAGGAGCAGAGGCTGTGTCAGATCTCTCAGACCCCGCTGACGCATCAGCCGAGACCTTGTCAAACATTTCACCCACTGACTCAAGCGGCTGTTTGAAGCCTTTGTCATCCAGCTATAATATGTCAGAGTGTTTGCCACTTTGCTCAGAGCCTGCACCAAAGCATGATGAATTTAGGGTTTGTAGCTATTTTGGCCCATCAGAACCTGTATTACCTCTTTTACCTCACCTCTCACATGATCTTAAATCCCCACTGTCCACTATTAAAGAACCAGCCCCATCCTTTTCTCTCATACAACAAAATAGTACACCTCAACCTTTCGAGGCCATGTCATCTACTTCTGA
>NW_020859667.1:0-632 GCF_000972845.2 Larimichthys crocea | reverse complement strand
GCCTGAACCAACACCATTATACATGGATCTGGATCAACATCTGGAGGCCACGCCCCTGTCAGTTTGTGGGTTCACTTTCTGTGTACATAGGGCATGTTTTGGTTCTGACGCCATCTTCCAAAATACGATTATAAGTTTTACTAGCTCATTAGACAATGAATGAGAGAACAAAGCTAAATGAATCAAATCAAATAATCAAAGTTAAAAAGGCGTTGGTTGCAATGGCACCATGTAAAATTCTCCACTGGAGATCTATAGTTCTCTTTTTCAGAGGAGGTTTGTACAGAGTTCTCTGTGGGCCCAGCCCGTCTTTTTTTCGGCCTTGTGCAGGCTTAGTTTTTCTTCATCATAGTATTTCAGAAGGGGGCCACTGAGCTCTGTGAACCCAGGGCTCAGGTGGATCTCTGGGTAAGGGTCTTTGGGGTCAGGTTCAGCCTCTCCTCTGCCATGTCTGAGGAGAAGGCCTCTCTTTCTCTGTCAATCTTTTCCTCCAGAGCTCCAGGCTCTTCTCTATCAGACGGACAGAGCACACTCCCAGCACAGAGCTCAGAGCCGCACAGTGCCCCCATCAGCCCAGGTACAGCGCTGCAGCTCACGTCCAGCCTGTCACCACAAATTAAAGGCTCCTTTAA
>NW_020859666.1:0-5750 GCF_000972845.2 Larimichthys crocea | reverse complement strand
CCAATGTATGAATAAGAAGACAAATATTTATGCCTTTGCCCACAGACATAAGTCCTTACAGTTTCTTTTCGGCTGTCTCCACAGTTACAAGCCCATCGTTGACTACATCGACACTCAGTTTGAAAACTATCTTCAGGAAGAGCTGAAGATCAAACGCTCTCTGTTTAATTACCGACGACACCAGGATCCACATCTGCCGCTATTTCATCCCACCAACAGACACTCCTCAAGTCCCTGACCTCGTTACTATGAAAAAGCTGGACAGCGGTACACACAACACCACATATTATACATATCTCCTGTGGTCTTGTCTTTTTGCACAAAAGCACACACTCCTAGGGGCCTCATGTACAAAGCAGGCGTAACGCACAAAAAAGGGGCGTACTCCTTTTCCCAAGCTCACGGTCAAATGTATCTAAACGTGAAACATCGTAGAATGTGGCGGCCCACCCAAAATTTTCATAGCTGGTCGTACGCACGTTTCTACAGCTATTGTTCCTTTGGCGACACCTTAAAGGTAATACTGGGAAACTGTTAATAATGTGAAAACAGGTAGTCGAGTAGAGTGATGGCACAACAGATACACACTTATGAAACAATTAACCACGCGGTGTTTGCCAATATATAAGTGGATATAAAAGCATGCGCAATGGGATTAAGAAATGATATTAACAAAGACAGAAAGCGTTAGGCGTTGTTTAGAGGGACCCATGCAACGGACCGCGTGAGCGATTTAAGGAAGCGAGGAATTTACTTGCAAACCATGATCAGTTGTCTCTCAGCCGATTTCCGGTTACCAATGCAGTGTTCTGGAGTGGTGGCGCAGAGCTGCGGCCGCCCCGAGAGCGCAAACGGGGGCCGGCCGGGCCGGCGGCCTGACTGCGCTGGGGTTTCCCGGCAACAGGGGCATTTCCAGCGGGAGCTGCCGATCGGTAGGAAGTGTGCCCGTAAACCCTGAGCCGAGCCATGCACTGTGTGGGACGGAATCAAGCCGAATGTCACTTCCTGGTACAGGCAGATTCCCATACAGTGCTGTTGAACAGGGCCGACATTAAGCACAGTTTTTTGCAGCGAGAGCCCGTTTTTCCCTAATGTAATCGGAGCTATTGACTGCAACACACATTGCTATAAAAGCGCCATCACAGGATGAATTTTTTTTTTATGTTAGTAGGAAAATGTTTTCATTCCATCAATGTTCAAATCAATGTGGATGCGCGATGCACTAACTAAATCGGTCAAGGTGCCTGTGGCCTGGTTCACGCACGACTCATTCAGTTGACTAACAGCCAGGCTGAGAACCAGCTGAGGCTGGCACGTGCGCGATGGGTGGCTTCTTTCGTTTTAATTGGCCCGTATTTAACGCTGGATTACATACGAAACAATTTAAACGAATAAACTCGTTACTTATCCCAAGAGCCGTGCCTGGTGCCAGTGGGCTATTTGGGCATGTGGCATCAAATGCAGGTTTTTGGTTTTCTTTAGTTCTGCTGGTAAAATTGAGCTGCAGAGCTTTCTAACAAGCCCTGATTTGTCTCCCGTGTTTCATATTCTGGTCAGTAAAACGGGCGTAAAATGGCAGCCGGCAGCGCCACACCTGTCCACACCTGTGTGTGCGATGCTCGCATCCCCGGCAGTTCAGCCCACACACACGCTCCCAGTTACGTCTTTTTTTTTTTTGGTCTATTTATCCCTGTGTGACAGGGAACCCAAACAGAATCTCCACTTCATTCACTAAATCGTTAGTCTTAGCTAGGTAAAATTCATTGTCTTTTCCTTGTCATCGCGTTAATCTGATCGGAAACAAAGTGAATTCTCAGGTCCGGGGCCTATTTAATAGATTTGCATATGTAAATGGGGCCGTGGAAAGGGAGGAGTTGCAATGTTTGCGCTTCAATGTCACGTTGATGGGCATGTACAAAAGAAACGTGCTTGGATCCATGCGAACGCACACTTTGATAATTGAAATATTTTTGTGCGTACGACAGTTTCCGGGTTCTGGCGTAACGCCAAAGTATTTATTAGGAAATCCACGCAAGTTATGTGTATACTGAGGCCCCCCGGGTTCCTTTCCCATTGTCCTTGAATAACTCGTGTTTGCGGTAAGCCCAATCCGGGCTCATTCCCTTTCACATCAATTCATCACCGTGAGTGGTGTGCATTTCCTGAGATTGAGAGCCCTGATCTTTTTTGCTGGGTGTTGGACTCATGCCTCACAAGAATAAAGCTAAAAGAAAATGTGGCTGTGGCGCTTCCCATGTTTAATCGTATGGCATTTCAGGGAAACTTCAGATGGTCATTCTTTGGAAGTAAAACTATTTTTGGGCTGTTACAAGGCGAAAAAGGTTTAGGTGTTCAGACTTTAACAGCCCATTTTTTGGAAGAACCTGCAGACATGAGATGATCTAACTCCTAAAAACACATATTGATAAAAAAATGTTTGATTTAACCACGAGGGACATCTACCCATTTTCTGTATTGCCATCTATTATCCTAGAAAGCTTGTTTACTGGTTAGCCCGTACCCTAGTCAATAGTCACATCCATACCAACTTGATTTGGTTTTTTTTTTTTTCATTGCTTTGTGCGGTATTCCTATGCAGATTATTGGCCTGTTGGTCTGTGTTGTTTTGGCCATACATCTGATGGATGTGAGCTCAGTAAGAAAAAATCACTGAAAAATCTAATCACACCAGGACATGAGCATGAAAGAAGGGAAGGTCCGATGAGTCTAGTGGGGAGGATAGAGTCAGGGAGGGCAAAGTGAAGCTGGCGGTGTAATTTAAGATTTGACTATTTATGTTTTAATTTTAGAGCAGTCTTTGGTGATACATGGTAAGTGCTGAGGTTTTCCTTGAATGTTTCTATTGAAGGTTGAATTTCCATAGCTCGCTTTTCTTCTGCTTGATCCCAAACACATTTAAATAAATTCAACCTGTTTGCATTTTGATCAAATGTTTTTTTGAACGCTGCTCAGTGATAAACACAGCTGAAACCATTCAGTGGTTTTGGGTTAAAAAGTGTGGGGAGTGTGGAATTTCAGAAAGGAACCTCAAAAACATTTCAGAGCACATGTAATAAATGACAGATTGTAGTCTTCAACATCTTTGTCATTGTTTGACCTGCGGGCGAGGAGGATATACTCACGACCTGCATAAGTATGAGCTTGTGTTTAACCAGAGATCTGCTTGGATATTTTAGGGATGTGATGAACTTGTTTACATCTTAATACCCCTCCAAGTTCACTGACGTTTTTGGTTGCAACGCTTTGACCCCTCTGCGAACGTATCTAAATATGATGTGATAGCATGCTGTAGGATGCCAAAGTGGGCAGATTTAGCCCCTTGCTGTGTCTGGTGATGCATAGCAACCGATAATGGATCCCGAACAAAGAAGATGTCAGCTGTGACCAAAATCTGCGGTTTACCTCTGCAGCTATCAGCACGCGTTGACTGTGCACGCTTGCCAAAACCTTGTGCATTATTACAAACAATGATTGGATATTGCGAGCGCATGTCAAAGGTCAGTTATTAGATTGGGTGGGGAACTTTTGCCATTGTTAGTTATTGCACTGTGAATTTCAACCAGATTTTGTAATATTGTAATTGTGCTAACCTCTTTTGCTCCGGACCAACTCTATTTCCAAAGTCATGGTGAAGAGCTTTGACAGGGGTACTTCTGTTTTTCTTATTTCTTTCTATGAGGAAGTTAAATTACTGGTATGTCCTGAGAGGAAACCAACAAACAACTGAGATGACTTCACACAGAAAGGACCAAGATCCAAATTCAGCACCTTTCTTGCTGTGAGGCGACACTGCTCACCACTGAGCCTCTGTGCTGTCTTTACCAGCCAACAGAGTGATCAAAACCTGGCAGCCCAGCGTCGTGCTGGTAACATCCCCCCATAAATTGAATTCGACTCTTAGTCTTAAAATAATGGTCCGAATATCGAATATATTTCGAATTTTAATAATTAATTAATTAATTTAATTATTTTTTCCCCCCGCGGAGAATAGGACTGTACCAGTATTGTAACAGTACCCCGTTATATTCCAACAGCGGGCGTCTTGCACTGCCCAAGTGTCAAGAAAACGACCAGTGGTAGTCAAACGCTGGATTATTTTCGGTCTTCAAACTACAATCCAAGGCTTCATTGTTTCAACATGTTTACATTTCGTGTAACTTCCGTGCAATTTAGGCAAAAACTGTTATGCTCCATTCGGGATCACTGGTGTGTAGCCTGCTCTCATTGAGGTGGGGAGCGGGATGGGGTGTTTCCCTTGTTGTGTCACGTGACTGCAGATGCTAGCCTTAAGTTCAGTAAGGGACGCCACCATGGGACACAACGGAGGAGAATCAATGCGGCGCGCTGTCCTGAGCAAATAGTAAATCTCGAATATTCATTTTACGTTCGAATATACATATTTATCATATTCGAATAATATTCGAAATTCGAATATTCGTTACCCGTCCTACACACCAGATTGATCAAAAAACCTGGCAGTGCCCACGTTTGCCAAACGTCTCCTGATACCGTTCCAAAACCACCACGCGCATACAAAGCCACTCTCTGAACCCCCAGCTTTGAAGCAAGGACTGAACGCTTACCTGAGGCTAAATATCTTATCTATTCGGGGATATTAAAACCACGCAAAGTGGTTCACACGAGCTACATGCATTTGCTTTTGTGTAGCAGCTTACCTGCTCCACTATCCCCTTTTTTACTACGTTGAAAGCAAGCGCTTAACTCACCTAAATCCATTATATGCAACCAAACTCTCCTTCTTGTGGCACTCTGCGTATCACATGCCTCTTTTTCTATTGCACCCTGACCAGAACGTGTAAAACTAACAGCAATGTTTAGTGCTTCTATTCAGAATGGATTACAGCATTTTGAGTGCAACAGTGGGTGGCCACGGTGAACACCACTCCGACCTCAGTGGCTCCCTCCCAGCAATGTTTTCTTACTTGTGAAATGACCCTGTTTATCTGCAAAGCAAGCCAGTGTTGAGTGACCATGGTGGCAGTGACACTGTTTTGTTTTACAGGCTTCATGGGGGTTGTTTCTGCAGTGGTCTCTTTCTAGATGAATAAAAATGTGTGCGCAGGAGATAATTGCAGCGCTTCTCACCACATTACTTCGCTTTTGCACATGAATGCAGTTTTTTTTAAACGTCCAAGTCACACATAAATTTGAGCTTCAACAAATGGTTCTTTTTATTGCTGAGTCATCACACTGCTTAGTTTTCAATAAACTTATATACTCTTTGGTACTGAAAAAAAGCCCTTCACATGTTCACAGACCCAAAAGTGACTTAATATTCCAGCAATCCAAAACTTAAAAGTACAAAATTCAGTCCAGCTCTAAAATAAATGATACAAGTGATGATTCAAGTCCGAACACTGTTGCATTGTGGTTACCATTTCATCGCCATGAGAGGCATCACAAGTTGTGTCCACATCAAGGGGAGCATTTCTGTGTAACTGTTTACTTTTATCTGGAAACTAAAGATAAATGAGCATAGCTATCCTGTCCGCCAGATCGCCCTGTCACAGGAAGAACCAGGGAAGCAGACCAGAAACAACTTTCCCCTCAGTGTGTGGAGTTTGCTTTCAAGGCTAGACAATGGTGTTTTTCTTGTCCCAATCACCCGTCCTTACAAAGGACTGTTGAAGGCTCACCAGAATGAGTGTGGTTCGTGGTAGATGAGGGCAGGAAGAGAGATAATGGCGTGAAGGAGGTGTTTATAAATG
>NW_020859665.1:0-674 GCF_000972845.2 Larimichthys crocea | reverse complement strand
GGTCCAGTGATTATCAGATGTCACCATAGGGACTCAGGGATGAGTCCTTTTTGCCAAGAGGGGGGAAAGTGTGGTGACATTAAGGGAGACCTGGTGGGTGACGTCAGGATTAGGACTCTTTAATCACTGATGCGGTGCAGCTGGCAGGGGGGCGTGGAGGAGAGACAATTTTGATAAGGGCCGGAGATGTGGCGTGGGGAGAGAGGAGCAACACGTTCGGCGACGCGGTACTCTGTCAGCGGGGGTGGGTGTCGTTCGCAGCTAGTTAGAGCTGCCGGCGACGAAGACAGGTAGCCAGGGGGAAGTTAGTGGTGTATGTGTCAGGAGGGGAGGCCTGTTGCCTCCTGTAGTTAGACCAGGGCCTCTGTAGAGAGTGCCGTGTGGCCATCGCTCCCTGGGCAGCCGCCACAGTGCCCTCCGGATCGCCAGTCAGTCCCTGTCCTCGCCGTCCAGCGAAGCCGTTGCCCCGGGGAGTTGGACGGTGGCACCAGCGCAGACCCCGGGGGAGGGTCTCGCCAATCGGGCGAGCTAAGTGCACTTTAACATTTTTATATGCATTTGTCATTTAGTGTTTGTGTATATAGGTCGGCCTATTTTTTTTATATCTGATATCCGGTGGTAGGGTTTCCGGGGCGGAAGTGACGGGTTAGAGGGTGGGCAGTCTCATGGGTGCC
>NW_020859664.1:363-1820 GCF_000972845.2 Larimichthys crocea | reverse complement strand
AATATTTTCCTGCAGATGTCGACGCTTTCGTGGAAAGGGTAGTTGTTCGTATTTTCATTCGATTGGTTGATGACGAGGGCGTCATTCCTCCTGACGGAGAGGATGGTGACCCCGACATCATCTATTCAGATGATGGCGAGGGCTCCGTCTTTGCTGATGGAATGGGTGATGACCCCGACATCTTCTTTTCGGATGAAGATGAGAGCTCTGCCTTTTCTGAGGGAGAGGATGGTGACCCCGGCTTCATCCCTTCGGATGAAGACGAGGGATCCACCTCTTCTGACGAAGACGTCCCTGTTTCAGGCTCTTCAGACGAAGGCGAATACTCCCTCCCCAGTTCTTCAGATGAGGACGATGCCTTCTCAGTGTTCTGTTCTTCATCTGAAGGCGAAGGCTCCTTGGCCTTCAGCTCTTCAGATGATGACAGAGCCTTTTTTGGCATCAGTTCCTCAGATGAAGACGATCACTGTCTCTCTGGGTGCTGAAGAGGTCGATGAAGGCGATGATGTTGGGAGTGTGAAATCATCGCCTGAGTCCTCAAGCAGCATCGAGGATCCCACCTCCTCCTCTTCTGGTACTAGCGTTTCCAGTAAGAGGAGCAGGGAGGACAGTGATGAGGACTGGACCTCCGGTCCAAGGCCAGGGAAACGCTGGAAGGAGTAATCTTCTTCGTCTGACTGGATGGTGGAAGACATCCAGTCAGATGATGAGGAGTCTTCTGAAGAAGAGTCCTGAACAGAGGAGGACAGCTCAGTCGACATGGATGGCTACGAGACCGATGACAATCATGATGATGAGGAGTCGTCAGATGAAACTTCTGCTTCTTGTGACTGCACGTCACCTGAGGAAGAAGTTTAAGATGGCAACAACCTCATCATCATGGATTGTTTTGAGGCCGATGTAGACCATCCTGTCGATGAAGAAGACATCACTGTTATCACTGAGGACAAACATGACGAACCTAACGAATAGGATGTCCTCAGTGATAACGAAGGTGCCGACATTCCTCCCCCTCCTCTGACATCGAGAAGACTGAGAACAAGATAAAGATGTAGTTGATTAATGTAATGTTATGTAGCAAAATGTAAAGTAATGTAATATTATTTAATGTAGGAAAATGTAACAATGTAGTAGTAAAATGTAATGTAATATAATGTAATGTAATGTAGTAAAATGTAATGTAATGTATTAAAATGTAATGTGATGTAATGTAATGTAGTAAAATGTAATGTGATGTAATGTAATGTAGTAAAAATGTAATGTGATGTAATGTAACATTGAAAACAATAAACTTTCCTCTCCAAGAATCGCTACCTTATCGTGGTGGAGAGGTTTGCCTGTTCCTGTGATCCTGGGACCTGTGTTGTTGTTGGAGTCATCCTGGTCGGGTGCCCAAAGCAAACTGGTCTCAGGAGATGGGCCAGACTAAGAGCGATTCACACACAAAATTTAGATTT
>NW_020859664.1:0-353 GCF_000972845.2 Larimichthys crocea | reverse complement strand
TCGATGAAGAAGACATCACTGTTATCACTGAGGACAAACATGACGAACCTAACGAATTGGATGTCCTCTGTGATAACGAAGATGCCGACATTCCTCCCCCTCCTCTGACATTGAGAAGATTGAGAACAAGATAAAGATGTAGTTGATTAATGTAATGTTATGTAGCAAAATGTAAAGTAATGTAATATTATGTAATGTAGGAAAATGTAACAATGTAGTTGACACTTCAGTGTGTGACATTGAGGGGACTCTATTTACAGTTTGCCTCGAAATCCTACACACTAGTCCCTACCATGCAGTATCTGTTCTTGTTTTACCAATAGGTTTAGAGTGAAATTCAATAAATGAACATT
>NW_020859663.1:0-544 GCF_000972845.2 Larimichthys crocea | reverse complement strand
CACAACAGGTTTGTTATACTGTCTTTACATTTACATTTACATTTAGTCATTTAGCTGGCGCTTTTTATCCAAAGCAACTTACAGGGAGCAATTTGGGGTTCAGTATCTTGCCCAAAATACTGGGGATCAAACCGCTCTCCCTCCTGAGCCTCAGCCGCTGTGACTCTCTGGGGTCTTTAGAGGGTTAAATTAACTATATTGTTTTAGATTTGAGTGAAATTGTTTAAAAAAAAAAACTACAATTATGTCGAAATCGGATCGGCTATCCCCCAAAATGTCTTGATACTCTGATACTGATAAATGTTGAGATATGTCGTCAGTATACCTAGATGTATGCATTGTTTACTTACCCTTGTTGCTCATTTTGTGTTGGTCAGTGTGTCATTTAAAATGGTCAACCCAAATCAAATTAATTGTTAGTTGAGCTGTATTTATTCTAGAGGTTTCCTTGAAAAGAAATTACACATACACAACATCAGAAACAAGACAATTTAAGTCATACAAAGCAGTTATCACACACACACACACACATTTAACTATTTAT
>NW_020859662.1:0-4915 GCF_000972845.2 Larimichthys crocea | reverse complement strand
GGTGCACTCCCCGCCCAGTGTTGTAGTGTTATAATTCACACTGTTGTTTATTGGTTGTAGACTGTGCGATTACCTACCACTGTGAATCTTTCTTTTTATATTTGGATAGGATGGACTGTTTTGATATGTGATGTATTTTTCTTTTTTAGATCTGTTCTTTAAAAAAATTATTTTTTTTTGTTTTTTTTTTTTTTTTTATTTTTTATTTTTTTTTTTTTTTTTTTTTTTTTTTTTTTATAAAAATTTTTAAATTCTTTTTATTTTTTTAAACTGATTTTATTATTTCATGTTTTATGTCAATGGGATTTTACATTTATATAATATATATTATACCTATTATTCTGTGTGTGTGT
The DNA here is from genome assembly GCF_000972845.2 of Larimichthys crocea. NCBI lineage: Eukaryota > Metazoa > Chordata > Actinopteri > Sciaenidae > Larimichthys > Larimichthys crocea. Next base: position 4,562 of record NW_020859662.1, on the reverse strand, counting down.
GTGTATAATATAATTATACCCGATTAATCAAATCAGTTAAATGTAAAAAATAAAAACGTTCTAGTGCTTCTTTACTTGAGCGAAAAAAGAACCTCATGTCACAAATCTACATTCAGGATCTGGTTAATTATTATGGGAAAACTGATTTAAATTGTTTAAAAATAAAAAATATTTCATATTTTTTATCACAAGTGTAGGTTAACAGTGGGTTTACACCAACATTAGTACGCTGTAAACACTCAAGGCTTTTAGAGGAAAAAAAATCACATCGGTTGGTTTGGTGGTTGCTTAACCATTAAAGGAGGGGGGAGTGTGGGGGGGGTGTGTGGGTGTAAACATTTTTAAATAAAGGCATACTTTAAATTTAAAAAGTTTACATATGGGTTGGTTTTCGGTGGCCGAGTTGCGGACCAGAAGATATTAGTGTGTGGGGTGAATTGGTGTTGTATTAAAGAGAAGAAAAAAAAGAGGCAATAAGTATAAATAGTTTTATATCATATTATAATTATTATTTTATTTATTAAACTTTCATTCATATTACACTTAAAGCACTTTTGTTAGAAAAAGGCGCTCTTTTATGAATGTTCAGGTTCCATTTCCTTGTATCTAGTTTACGGGGCAGGCAAGATCTGCCACATCAAAAAATATGGCGGGGGACGCGTGTTTAACGTATCGGCAGGAACAAGGAAACCGACCAAAACCTGCTCAATGAGGCGTCTATCTATGTATTTTCTATGTTATATATGTCTATCTCTAGGCAACGCCTTTAATGGGGCCTCATGCCCAATCAACCCTCTAGGTTTGTGAAACAATGAAGTTCTAGCGGGGAGGGAGGAAAGTGCCAAAAACAAAAAAAAACTGCAGTTCCTCCCAAATGAACACTTGAGGCTTCTTACAGAAACATCGTCATATCTCCAAAAAAATCCCCCCATAATAATGTTTGGGAACTTTTGAAAACTTCAGGCCCTCCCAAAAAGTGCTTAAAACAGGAGCACACACTGAAAAAAGGGCAATTAAAAAACTCGTTGGTTTGTTTTATCCACTTTGGTCTCTTTATTTTTATGAAATGAACAAAAAAAAACCAGGTTGGGGGGAACCAGGGTTCATATTATTATAAACTGAAATGGAGGTGGGGTGGGTTAGTGTTGGGTTATGGTAGTAGTTTAAAACACAACGTTAATGGTTGGTTAAATGGTTAAAGGGGTAAGAGGTAAAACCAAATTATATACAGATTACATGTAATAATCATTAATGAAATTGTAACTTATAAAATTAACTCTTAAATATCATATCCAGTCAAAAGGTTGGCTGTAGTAAGTTAAAACATATAAAAAAAAGTTGCAGCCAAAACCACAAGCATTAAGTTAAAACCCATAACTGTTAACCTCAGTGCCTTGGCCAACCATGAGCACGGGGAAATACAGGACAATGAGCGACAGAAAAACATAGCAAGGCCGAGGCGAAGGGCGAGGGAGGGGGTTTGGGAGGACAAAGGAAAAAAAATGGAAAAGCGAAGGGAGGTAACCAGAGGGGGCAGGCGGGAAGAACAGGGAAGGGGCGTGGGGCGGCGAGGGCGACCGGGGTGGGACGCGCGCGAGCGCACGAAATCGGCGAGGTCGCGAGAAATGAACAACGGCAACGAACAAAGTGGTAGATAAAAGAAAACACGGAGGGCGGCACCAGCCACGCGGTGGTTGTCTAAAACAGAGTGGAAAAGGGGCAAGGAGGGGCACAACATCCGGGGTGGAGACGCAAAATGCAGTAAAGGCATTAACTGATTGATAAGGACTCTTGGGAAGGCCGTGACTCAAGGGGCTGGGTCTGCTGGCAAAAAAAAACCGGAAAATGGAATAACAGCGGTCGGGACAAACAAAACAGGGAAAGGGTGAGCCACACAGGGACTTGGGCAAAAGAAATTGTGGAAACGAAAGGAGAAACACCGAAATAAAAGAAAGAGCCGTGGCTGTGTGATTAGGGTTCGTAGACAGGAAGCCTGGGGCTGGTGGGGGGGCTTGGGGAAGGCAAAGGGGAAGGCGCGGAAACGGGTAAGGGGGCCGGGGGTAAACGTTAGGTTTTGTGGAAAGCATACAAACCTCATTGAGCGCTAACCCAAATGATGGAGAGCCCTAAACTCGTAAACAACCGCCCACTTGGTGCCGATGGATCAAAGATTAAGAGTTCCAATTTTTTGAACATGAACAGGCAGTAGATGTCTCTTCATGTAGGTAATCTCAACCAGCAAGGCGGGAGGTACGTTCCGTCATGGTATCCAACCATGACAAAAAACCACAAAAAAGCTAAACTAAGGGAAGGGAAGGTACCACCACCTTTCCTCCTACTGAGTGTAGGTGGGTTTTGCACCTCTAATCACTCTTCAGTTTGCCTCCCAGGTTACCTACTAACCTAACCAAAAAAAAAAAAAAAAAAAGTCTCTTAGGTAACCCTTGGCAGGGACTTATCCTACTTCTGTTTGGCCCTCAACTCGGAAAGAATTCAGCGGCCCACACGCCTCCGGAAAACATCCCTGCGAAAGGACGATGGGTCGTGGGCAAAATCAAAAAGTTTTCTTTCTCCAGACCCTGGATACAAAGGTCTTTGAAGAGAAAAAACTTTGATTTGCCCCACACGACCACCTTTTTATTTTTTCTCTCTTTGCCTTTGTTAATTTATTCTAGGTTTTTAGAAGTTTGTTGTTTTTTTTAGCGAGCTTTTTAGAGTTTGGTTTTTTTGTTTGCAATTTTGTACATAGATAGTAGGCATGTTAAATCCCCACGACTAAAAAAACCTGTTGCATTGGCTCCAACCACCATATTCCATCAAGTTCGCAGGACGACACGACCAGTATTAGGCCTCCTCACCAAACAACGCGACTTTTGATGGGAACAGACTATAGGGAGGGCGGTTCCAGCACCTTGGGGCGCACATCTATACCTGGTGCTCCGCTTTACAAAAAACCTCCTGGTCCAATAACACAGTTGTATAGTGTATTATATTTTATGGCCCACACCCCACTCCAGTAATTCTTAGCTGTTTTTATTTTGTACATATTGCTGGACAGACCAACTTAGTTATCTTAAATCACTATCTGTATTTACACCGGATAACCTGTTCTTCTCACTGTTATACAATTCATGGTTTAGTGTTGTTAATGGGTCAATCTCCTCATACCTATACCTACCTTGTGCACTCAATTTGGTCATCAACGTGTATCATATTCTATGTCTTTTACTTTTGTTATATTTCAGTTATACGACAGTATTGCATTGTTTACACCTTGTATATATCCCTCATAAGCACTTATTCCATTTCATAGCTGAACTGTATTTATGACCACGTGTTGCTGTGTTCAGTAGTGTCGTACCTTACCCCTTTTGATACTTTACTACCTCTGCACCTTCTGTGCTTTAGATGTGTTTTTTTTTTAAAATTCCCTTTTTTACTTTACAAACTGTACATTGTGGTTCCCAGAGGCGGTGGTGACCAAAACCTGGTACTGGCTTTACCTCGCTGGTCACTGAGCTCAACTCGTTAAAGCAGTTGTAGATCTGTCAGCAATATATACAAAATAAACAGCTAGATCTGAGTGGTGGCATAAAATACACTATACACTGTTTATGGACAGGTTGTTAGCGCACCAGTATGCCAGGTGCTGGACCTCCTCCCTATAGTCTGTCTCATCGTTGTTGGTGAGGAGGCCTATCACTGTCGTGTCGTCTGCGAACTTGATGATGGTGTTGGAGCCATGCACAGGTTTGTAGTCGTGGGATTAACATGCCTACTCTACAAAATGCAAACAAACTCTAAACCTAGATAATGAACAATAGCAAGAGAGAAAAATGGTCGTGGGCAAATCAAAGTTTTCTCTTCAGACCTTGTATCCAGGGTCTGGAGAGAAAACTTTGATTTGCCCACGACCATCGTCCTTCGCAGGGATGTTCGGAGGCTGGTGGCCCTGATTCCAGTTGAGGACCAACAGAAGTAGGATAAGTCCCTGCCAAGGGTTACCTAAGAGACTTTTTTGGTTAGTTAGTAGGTAACCCTGGGAGGCAACTGAGTGATTAGAGGGCAAACCTACACTCAGTAGGAGGAAAGGTGGTGGTACCTCCCTCCTTAGTTAGCTTTGTGTTCATGTTGGATCCATGAGGAGCACCTACCCTTGATGGTTGAGATACCTACTGAGAGACTCTAATGACTGTTAATTGTTAAATTGGATCTTTGATCAATCGGCCAAGTGGGAGGTGTTAAGACTTTAGTGCTATCATCATTTGTAGCGCTAAATAGTTGATTTAAGGCTCTTCGTTTTATTTTGAAAAGTCTGTGTGGCTTCCTGTGTTGTTGTTCACGACAGCTGTATTCAGGTTTTGACAGAAGCACACAGCCCTTGGTAAAGCTAAAAAATAGTCTTATAATAATGTATGACTTATGAGTATAACGTGTTGCACTATTGAGCTATCTTTAAAGCGTGATGTGAGAATAAGTGTTATTTAGTGCTCGCAGTTAGTGCGCTAGCTCACGGTTAGCATCGCCACAACCTCCTGTTAGCATGCTTGGTTAACTCCATT
>NW_020859661.1:0-1143 GCF_000972845.2 Larimichthys crocea | reverse complement strand
CCCTAAAAGAGAAAATTCCATAACAGTGGGCGTGGATCTAGGTTGCTCTCTCTGCGATCTTCACCGCTGTGTGCGTCGTGAGTAACACTTGGAACGGCCCTTGCCACCTCTCAGACCTCCAGTGCTTCCTTCGCAGGTTTTTTATCACCACCCAATCGCCAGGCTGGATCGAGTGTAAGGGACCTGTGGCCTGCTGAGGGAGGGCTGCTTTAACCTGTTGAGAAACTTGAGACAACATACCAGAGAGCAGTTTACAATACTCAATCATGTTATCATCACACAAAGAAGTGGGTGGCAGTCTGTCCCTATAGGGGTCCATGCCAACATTAGGAGGACGTCCAAATAGGATCTCAAACGGACTGAGTTTCACCCGACTTCTCTGTCTCATTCGCATGTAAGACAAAACAATGGGGAGTGCATCCGTCCATGACAAACCTGTTTCTTCACAACATTTAGCAAGTTTTGCTTTGAGCGTACCATTCTCTCTCTCCACTGCTCCCCCACTCTGTGGATGATATACACAATGTTTTTTCATGTCACTGCCTAAGAACTGTCCCACTGCCTCCACTGCAGCATTTACAAAGTGTGTGCCGTTATCACTACTGATTCTTGATGGAATTCCCCATCGTGGAATGATTTCTGTTAACAGAGCCTTGGTGACTGCATGGCTGTTAGAATGTTTTGCTGGAAAAGCTTCCACCCACTTAGACCACATATCTACCATCACTAGACAATACTTCTTCCCTTTGTCTGGAGTTAGTTCTATGAAATCCATCATTAAGTGATCAAATGGTTTGTCTGGTGGTGGGTGTGCTGCTGCAGGGACAGGAATACCTCTTCCTGCATTGTAGGTTGCACAAATAACACAAGATTGACAATATTTCTGTGCATATGCTGCAAAACCCTTTGTAAACCAGTGTTGTGTTATTGCCTGTAACATTACCCCTTTTGACACATGGTCTAACCCGTGTGTCAATTTAGCAAAATGAGGAAAAAAGTGTTCAGGTCAGGGCCGTTCATCCGGACCGAACCAAACCTTATCTTTGTATTGAGCTCCACATGCTCTCCACTGGGTTACTTCAGGAGGAGAGGCAAATGACTGACGTACAGAGAGGGAGTCCGGTAGAAGGTGAAAGAGTGGCA
>NW_020859660.1:0-813 GCF_000972845.2 Larimichthys crocea | reverse complement strand
TTGAGAAGAATAAAGTCATAACCTCCACTTAAATAAACTCTTCAAGGAAAATATGCTACACTTTATTATATATATGTATATATATATAATTACCTTTTTATAGTTTTTGTTCTTGTTCCTGTTTATGTCAGTTTTTACCTATCATGTTTTGTTCTTGTTCCTGTTTATGTCAGTTTTTACCTATCATGTCCTTTAACTCTACCTATGTCTATATATGATGTTTGTACCATGAGAGCAAAGTGTAGCACACATACCTGGCGAATTAAATTGATTATGATTATGATTTTATACTGACTCGTGGGCATTTTTATATAAAAAAAACTGTTGGAGTTATATAAAAACCACCCGTATTATACTCTGTTATTAGATGGACTAAATTTCAGTGAGTTTTAAATCAATGTCAGTGATTTATTTCACAGTAACACGGTTGTATCATATAGAATGTATGCTTTTATTTGAGAAGAATAAAGTCATAACCTCTGCTTAAATAAACTCTTCAATGAAAATATGCTACACTTTGTTATATATATATGCATATAGATAATTACCTTTTTATAGTTTTTGTTCTTGTTCCTGTTTATGTCACCTTGTTCCTGTTTACCTATCAGGAAGGAAGGGAAGGAAAATATGCTACACTTTATTATATATATGTATATAATTACCTTTTTATATGTACATAGTTTTTGTTCTTGTTCCTGTTTATGTCAGTTTTTACCTATCATGTCCTTTGACTGTACCTATGTCTATATATGATGTTTGTACCAGGAGAGCAGAGTGTAGCACACATACCTGGTGAATTAAATTGATTATGAT
>NW_020859659.1:0-2204 GCF_000972845.2 Larimichthys crocea | reverse complement strand
AATTTTGAGTGTGCCTACTCTGGCCCCGTCGTCCCCCATGCATTATTACTGACACTGCTCAGCAAATTCAGTACTAGAAAAGGAAATTTTGAGAGTGACGAGTTGGGTGTTGCTGGGGGTCTGTATTCAAAAGCCACCCTCAACCAGTCATTTTAACATGTTTATTTCGACACCGGGCAGCTAGCGCTTAGTGCTAGCAATTAGCCTTAGCATTTTTAGCTAGCAGTTAGCCTAGCATGTTACATTAGCATTTCGCATTAGCATGTTTAACGATGATGGACTAGCAGCTCGCGTTACCATGTTAGCATTAGGCATGTTACGCTGATGGGCTAGCAGTAACATTCGGCATGTTAGCATAGCATGTTAAACGCTGATGGTGCTAACAGTTAATATTAAGTAAACCCTTTTTTTTTCTGAAGCAGAAAGTATTAGTAATGATAATTAATAACCTTGAAACTAAATGGCCAGAATAGACACAGAAGATTTTAAATTCGGGCTACGGAGCCCAGGTGTAACCCACCGTGCACTGAACGACACGACACTGTGGCTCTTTTCGTTAATGAGAACAATGTCCCCCCGATTTATATGAACCTGGGGAGAATAGTAAACCACAATGAACTAATTACCAAGCCTTACCCTCGGGTAGTATAGAAAAATAATAAACAAAATAAAAAGTTTCGGCAGCTGCGCGTGTTTTTCTTATTGTTTGTCACTTCTCTATATCTGCACCCTTTAGGTGTCAGTCAGCCCACACGATGTGTGGGTGTGTGTATGTGTAAAAAGTGAGCAAAAGGATTAAAATTCGCGGTGTACGTTACGTCCTCCAGGGTCCGCGCTGCCATCACCGTCTCTCTCTGGCTCATCCTCCAGACAGGCTCTATCGAAATTCAAGGGTTCCTCAAAAACCTGATTCTTTAGAAATTTTTCTAGTTACTTTCCAGTTTCATGGACGTGGCTCTCCAGCAGTCCAAAAAGTTGGCCTCGCTCAGCACAACCCTCCATGACACAGTTGCGTGGGATCCCGCCACCTGTCCACGGCCCTCCTCCTGCTCGACACCTAACCATCAGTCGTCCTGGGCCGACGTGGTTGCCCGAAACCGCAAGAGGAACTCGAGCGGGACCGTCTCTCCCCCTCGCCTGAGCCTCTCCAACCGCTACGCGGCCCTCTCCGACGACACTCCGACACATCCACCTGATGCCCCCGCTGGTTCCGCTGCTCCATCTCCTTCAGATCTGGACCGGCAAACAGCAACCGCAACTTTCCCTCCACTGGTGGCTGGCAGTGCTCGGATGGCTGGCCACTCCACCACAAGGCCAAATGGATTGCCCTCAACCCGGTCCTCAACCTCGTCTTCCCGGCGCAGGATCCTGAAGGAGGCTGTGCTCTAACACTCGGGCGGTCTACGCCGCCCTGTGCCGGCGAGGAGTCTGATGCCGCTGCCTCGCCACGGTGCTTGCCTGCCCGGACGCAGAGTGTCGGGAATCCTCCGCCTTCATCTCCTCGCCCTCTCTTCTCTCCAACCACACTGATAGTAGGTGACTCCATAATTAGGGACACCCGCTTCTTCAATGCAGCCACTCACTGCTTCCCCGGGGCCACGGTCCCGGTTATCCTGAATAAGCTCCCCGGTCTGCTGCACTCACTCCCATCTTCAATAAACCGGGTGTTAGTTCATGTGGGGTCTAATGACACAGCCCGTCAGCAATCTGAGCTGACAAAAAAGGACTTCAATGTCCTCTTTAGCCTCTTAATTAACTGTGGAAAGTCTGTCTTCATCAGTGGCCCCCTCCCAACACTCGCCCGTGGTCCTGGGCGTTTTAGCAGAATCCTCAGCCTCAACACCTGGCTCCAGTCCGCCTGCAGAGCTCATAACATCGGCTTTATTGACAAATTTTATCTTTTTTGGAACCGTCCCTCTCTGTTTAAAACCGACGGTCTGCATCCCAATTTGAGGGGCAGCCAAATGCTAGCGGCTAACATACAGCACGCCATTCAGTCTGCCCCACGTGCATGACTGTTTACACCTGACACCCACTCCCAGGTGTCTTCTTCAGTGACAGCTTACGGGACTTCCACCCCTACTAGCTCCCCCCACAGGCCCCATCTCTAGCTACCACCATCACCAGTTTCTTTCGCCTCTCCCCCCCTTCAGGTCCATCCTGCCACTGACACCCACAGCTGCTCACAGCCAGCCCTCTGTCTG
>NW_020859658.1:0-729 GCF_000972845.2 Larimichthys crocea | reverse complement strand
CGGAGCAAACCTATTACGCCACTGTGAGCTATAATTTCTAAAAAGGTTGATACACTTTGACTAATCCTCACTCCAGTCCTGAGATCAAGTGTATCAACCTTTTTAGAAATTATGGATCAAAGGGATTTTACAGTGGCGTAATAGGTTTGTTCACTCCGTATCATAGACTACATGCATTTGCCATACATTCTGTAATACGGGTGCACTTGATTTGATACACTACTAAACTATCGTTTTGTTTTCTCGAGATCTCGAATTAATTATCTCGTTATCACGGGAAAACGGGTGGGATAAAATGTATGTATGTATGTATGTATGTATGTATGTATGGCCTTTTAGGGCTCCCGTAGGGATGACTAATGAGAACACTCACTGTTGTTTCAATGCATGTAGTTTAAATGTGCTTAGTCGACTTAAATCCCATCAGATCACTTCACTGTGTTTTGGGGGATTGAGATTTTGAGCTGAAATCAATCAAGTCTTGGACTCTTTACTAAAATGTATTAAAGCTTAACCAATATGGGATTTTTGATAATTTACAGATTAATAATACGACAGCACACACAGGGAAAGAACATAGACACACACATTTATGACTGATATGTTCTCAAACTTATAATAAACAAACAAGTCAACTTTATTGTGAATGCTGCTATGTGTACAGGACATACAGAGCATCGAAATTAGACTTCTCTCTTATCCCAAACAGGATAGACACGAGTATAGTGA
>NW_020859657.1:0-3511 GCF_000972845.2 Larimichthys crocea | reverse complement strand
CAATATAAACTTTATTTTATAGATTTAATTAATAAGGCTTTGATATTTACACACTACCTCTCAAAAGTATGATAATTATTAAAAAGTGATGTGTACCATACTTACACAGGGTCACAATATAAATGAATCTGCATATTAATTCAGAGAAAATGATTTTATTACTAGAATATTTGGTATCTAGCTCTTTTCTCACAAACATCTCAGCTAAACGCTCTCTCTGCCACAAACATCACAGCCGAACAGTTTCTCTTCAACGTGGACTCTCACCTGTGAATCTACATCCTCGCCCTTACACTAAATGGCTGGAGGACCTTTCACTTTTGTAAAATGGGGGGGGGAACGACATACACGGTCTCGAAGAGACCTCTTTATTGACACCAAACTCAGGTGCCAGGTCTCCTTCCAACCACGGTGGACTGCCTCAGGCTCAGATCTGAACAAAGATCCATACAACCACTGTTCTTCACTGATATCAAGTGTCAGAAAGAGTCTGGAATCAGTGTCATCAGTGTTTGGGTTGGAATGATTAATCTGGGTCTGGGTTCCTGGCAAGTTTCGATCCTCCACAGTCCATCTGCATCACGTTCTGTCCTTTACGTTACTTCCAGAGAGTAAGGGCCTGTGTCACACTTTGGTGGTAGTTTCCTGTAGTCACCAATAATGCACAGTTAGTAACTCTTCATGTCTCTTCATGTCAGTGAGAGCTAATGAGCCTCAGCATGATGCAGAGGTTGCTGGTATCATAATGTCAACAAACATACTGAGTTGTTTCGTATTTTAACAGTGCACAGAAACCGCACGTCCGACTTCCCGTGCGTCTCCCTCACTGACCTGCAGAGTCTCAGACATGGTGAATATGGAGAAGAAACCCGGAAGTAGAAGTCATTGGTGGTTCCAGGCTCCAATGTTAACCAGTGAACAGGTGAGAGAAGATGGAGAGGCCCTTCCTCTGCCTCTTGAAGGACTGTTGCTATCGTGCATTTGGTTCGGTTGCTGAATAATAAGAACTATCGGCTGAAGATAGAGTATGATACTACTTTGCTAGATTATTACCAAAACACCACACTGGTTTGAAACGTCACACTCAGTAGTTTACAAGTCTGTGCTGTTGCCTCCCATTGGACATTGTAACCAAGTTTTTAGTGTGCGTTAGAATTTTCTTGTGAGTTTCCTGGAAAAGTGATGTAAATGGGATTAAAGAGAATGTTTGCACTGGGTAAAAATCCATCAGTTTTTGGGTGATGTCGCATCAATGGTGCAGCGTAATTTTATCGAAACAGCTTTGTGGCTGACTCAGACTTTTGTGGCAGAGACGCACATAATTTGAAAATAAAAGGCAAGATAAAACAAAAAAAGAATCACGTTAAAAAACTGCTGTGGTGCTTAACCAACACACTTACATACTTACATAATCATTTTTCATCAACCCAGCAGCTGAACAGTCTCCTGACTGAACGTTCACCCAGAGCTGCATGAGTTTGTGGAAATTTCCGTCATGAAAACATGATTTAGCACAAAAACACAGATTGGTCATTTTCCTTTTTTAAAGATTTAATTAAGATTTTTGTTTTTTTTTTCAAATAAGAAATTTTTCCAAAGAAACAGATTCGCACACAAACACTCTGCAACATCCCAAATGACGGTAAGAGGAATTTGCATATGTATAAAACACAAACAACAACCAAACAGTTTTTTGGTATTGTTGATACAACAATCCTAGAGATCAATAAACAAGAAAAGAATGAATCAAAATAAATGAATTTGTAGTTTGTGAATAACTGAAATACTAACTATCATTCACCTCACTGAGAACGAAGAAGGAGGGGGTTAGGAGGTTTTGGTGGGGAACCCAGCCAAAGATACCATTGAGATTCAGAAAGGCAGACTGCATTACACAGAAGTCATGAGACGGGGCCCTATGATAGGTCACAGAGACGCCCTATTGTGCATAACCACTTCAGTTCATAAACATGCAACGAAGTTACATCTTTCTAATGGTTTTGCACCCTGGCCTGAAGTAGTGTCCATGCAGATGTTAACCTGCTGGTTAACACTCAGTTTCCAAAGTTTTTTCTTCTCATGTGTGGGGTTCATATGTCTCTTCCAATTTCCCTGATCAGTAAATCTTTTCCCACAGTCATCACAGCAAATGGTTTTCTTCTTCTCTCCTGTGTGACGCTCAAGTGTGTCTGTCCAGATTTCCCGACCTGAAAACCTTTCCCACAGTCATCACAGCCAAATGGTTTTCGCTCCTGTGGGGCTCTCAAGTGTTTCCTGTCTTCTTCAGACTTTCCCTGAAATCTGAAAACCTTTTCCCACAGTCATCACAACCAAATGGTTTCTCTCCTGGGGGGATCCTCATATGCGTCTTCAACTTTCCCAGTTTTGTAATCTGTTTCCCACAAAAGATCACAACCAACCAAAAGCTGTCTCTCCTGTGTGGCACGCTCCTGTGTTTCTTCAGATTTCCGCTGACCTAAAATCTTTCCACAGTCATCACAGCTAAAGTGGTTTTCTCTCCTTCTCTCCCTGTGGGGATTGTCAAGTGTGGGTCCCTTCAGACTTTCCCTGATACTGAAATCTTTTCCCACAGGCATCACAGCCAAACGGTTTCTCCGCCTGTTAAATGGACTCGTATAGGTATCTTTTAATGTGATTGCCGGTTAAATTTCTCCCCGCACACATCAACAAACCGTAGGGATTTCCTCTCCTGTGTGGACTCTCATGGTCCTCTTCAACTTTGCTGGTTCTGTGAATCTTTTCCCCAGTCATTACAGCCAAATGGTTTCTCTCCTGTGTGGAACCTCTCGTGTGTCTCTTTTAACTTTCCCTGGTTCGGTGAATCGATCTTTTCCCCAGTAATCACAGTCAAACGTTTTCCTCTCCTGTGTGAGCCTCATATGTCCGCTTCAGACTTTTTTCTGTTCTGTAAATCTTTTTCCCACAGTCATCACAGTGAATGCTTTCCCGCTTCTCTTCAGTGTGGACTCTCGCTGTGAATCTAGCTCCTGGCTGCCACTGTATAACATTGCTGTTAAACTAACACTGGGGACGTTTTTCCATAATGACAACATCACGTCACGTGTGTCTCCAAGAGACGGTTGTAATGAAATCCATGACCACATTCACTGATTTTTTTCCATCGTCTCGTGTTTCAGGTCCAGAATCCTGCAAAGGTTTTTGCCAACCATCATCACCGACGTAGAATCTCAGAAGAGTCTGAATCCGTTTTCATCATATTTGTTTGGGGAATGGATTATCTGGGTCTGGGTTCTGGCAGGTTTCTGATCCATCCCCAGTCCTCTGTATCACTTACTGTCCTTTAACGGTCATAGCTAGCTGCTCGCTCGAGCTCGCGGTCCTGTGTTCTTCAGTTTTTGGCTTTGATGAAGCGTGACAGCCTGAGGTTTCTCTTCATCTCTTCACTCCTTCAACAGAGGCCGGACTGAACGGGAACCTGTTTGATGTCAGCCTCCTCCAGCCGTTGACTTGCTCTCTGCCCTGCTCTCCC
>NW_020859656.1:0-637 GCF_000972845.2 Larimichthys crocea | reverse complement strand
CTCATGCCACCGCAGTCCCCCTCCCCACCCCCACCACATCAACACCAACGTAATGCTGACTCTCTCTATTCAGGAGAAGGAGGTCAACAAAGTGTTCAAGAGACAGAACCCCCACAAAGCAGCTGGGCCGGACGCTGTCTCCCCTGCCACGCTGAAGCACTGCGCTGACCAGCTGTCTCCGTTGTTCACCAACATCTTCAACACCTCCCTGATGACATGCCACGTGCCAGCCTGCCTCAAATCCTCCACCATCATCCCTGTGCCCAAGAAGCCCAAACCATCAGGGCTCAACGACTACAGACCCGTCGCCCTGACATCTGTGGTAATGAAGTCCTTTGAGCGTCTGGTGCTGTCACACCTCAAAGACATCACGGACCCCCTCCTGGACCCCCTGCAGTTCGCCTACAGAGCCAACAGGTCTGTGGACGACGCATTTAACATGGCCCTCCACTTCACCCTCCAGCATCTGGACTCCCCAAACTCCTACACCAGGATCTTGTTTGTGGACTTCAGCTCTGCCTTCAACACCATCATCCCGGCCCTGCTCCAAGACAAGCTCTCCCAGCTGAACGTGCCTGACCCCACCTGCAGGTGGATCACAGATTTCCTGTTGGACAGGAAGCAGCGCGTCAAGATG
>NW_020859655.1:0-586 GCF_000972845.2 Larimichthys crocea | reverse complement strand
GCAATTCTACAAAAAGTAGATGTGCGGTTACAAAAAATATTCATGCAGTACAATACATACAGTGAGATCTGCAAATTGGGTTTTAATACGTGAAATGGTTTAAGGTATTGACAACAGACGCACTTAGCTTAATTATTTCAGGCAATTGAGAACTTTGTTCATTTATTGCTTGTATGTACACATGCTAGAAAAGCAGATTTTGATCAGGATCTGCTTTAATCTTAATTTTTTTTCCAATTGCTTACAGTTTTTTCCATTTGCTTAAACACAATTTTGCAAACTAGGCTGGTTTTATCAAAATACTAACACAATTCCCCAAACCACACACCCAAACTGCAAAACACCTCATATATCACACAAAATGAAGCACTGCAACCAAAATCTAACTTTTGCACCAGATGGCACACACTTCATTCGTATTACAGGTTTTTGTCTAACCAACTACACACTGTTGGGCATAATAAAAGCACTCGTCTTTAGTATGCTTTGCCATCATACTTACATTGTTCAAACTGTAGAGAATTCTTCAGATTGTTCACATGCACAGAAATATCTGCAGATACACACGTGCTATTGAAATTTTTAT
>NW_020859654.1:0-602 GCF_000972845.2 Larimichthys crocea | reverse complement strand
TATTATTATTATATTATAGCATATTTGTAATGTTTTGATTGTATAATATGTTCAATGAATCTATTCATTGTTTTTAAATATTTCTGAGAGTCACCCACGTACCAATAGAGAGAGGTCAAGACCCACCAGTGATACTTGTACCACAGTTTGAAACCAATGCTCTAGATAAAAAAGAACTCTTCCAATTAATCATTAGTATCGTTTGTTATAAATTATGGAAACCGAGATGTACTAGACTTTGAACGATATATTACTGAAATGCGGAGTTAGAGGTTAAAACAGTTTCCAGTCCAAAATTTTGTGGGTGGTCCTAAAGGGTGGCTCGATGACACGCTGAGGCCACCCTGAGTATACCCCTGTATCCCTAGCAGAGAGATATAGAGTAATTGATCTCGCTCAGAGTGTTTTGGAGTTAAGTCTCTGAATTCATCTGACACGTTTCAAGCGCTTCAAAATTGCTGCTTGACTTCTCCCATGAGTGGACGTGGCTTCAGCACATTCAGCAGACATGCCCCCACAGTTCTGGGGATGAAAATACTGTTCATTTTGACCCGATTTTGACACCTAATTTGATTTGATGTTGATATTTTAATCATTTAAAT
>NW_020859653.1:0-2220 GCF_000972845.2 Larimichthys crocea | reverse complement strand
ACACACTTTCAGTTGTCTGTGGAAGTGCGTGACTGTTTCTTGTCCTTCACCAGGCGTTACAGCACTTGTTGCCAAGTGACACCTCCTGAGTATTCAACTAGGGATCTTGTTACTGGATTGAGCTCTGATTATCTCTCCATGGCAATACATACTTATGTTCAGAGTTCATTCATTCACATAGAACAGAAAATGTGTCGTGTTTATTGAGTTCAAGGTATAAAAGCTCAGTAAATCACACAATTTTTGTGACTGATACAGACTCAGAGCCATGCAGCTTAAAATCTACAGTGACAAAAAGTAAAAAATGGGCGCACAGATCAAAAAAGCCTTTTCAAATAGGTGTCAGACAGAAGGGAATGGCAGGACAGTTGTTGCTGGAGATGAAACTTGCCCAGTTTTCATTAAATTGGTTATTCTGAAGGTGCAACTTCAGTAAAATCTGGAGCAATATTTCTCCTAAATGCACAAACAAATAAATCTGTGCTTATGATGCTGGATTTTTATTCTTGCATCATAATGACATGTGTCATTTGTCAGAATGACACAAATATTAATTTTCACAAAATCTGCTGCCTCAGTTTTTATGATGTTAATTTGTATATACTCCAGAATGTTATGAAGAGCGATCAGATGAATTACAATTCATTTCAAAGTCCCTCTTTGCCATTAAAATGAACTTAATCCCAAAAGAGACATTTCCACTGCATTTCAGCCCTGCCACAAAAGGACCAGCTGACATCATGTCAGCGATTCTTTCGTTAACACAGTTGAGGGTGTTGATAAGCGCCAGAGATCACTCTGTCATGCTGATTAAGTGAGAATAACAAACTGGAAGCATTTAATAGGAGGGTGGTGCTTTAAATCATTGTTCTTCTGCTGTTAACCATGGTTATCTGCAAGAAAACATGTGCAGCCAGCATTGCTTTGTATTGCTGTGAGGTGTCTGCACATAGATGCATAGTCACATACTAATGTTGATACTACTATATACATATGGGTTATATGAAGATACTTGCTTAGTCATGGGTTGTTATCTTGTCAAATGCCAGGTTAGGGGATATTAGGAAGGGGTATAAGGAGATAATGACTTCTTTTAAATGGATGGATAAGGGTCAAAGGTTGAGCCTTCAGGTGGTCTTTCCTGGGAAAGGAATTTCTTTAGACATCTGTTCCTTTGACTTAAGTTACTTAATTGTATGATTAGGCGCGAGGTATTTTAATTGTATGGTTTGGGGGTATAACCTACGTATGTACATGTAAGGGCTTGTCTCGCATAGGTCGGGGAAGTCTCATCATTCGGCCAGGAGCTCTCCAAGTTACTCCAAGTTGTTATACAACTAAGACAGTGTCGGCGGAGTTTCTCTTCAAACATCTTCAACTGCATCACCACTGAATATACGACAGCTGCTAGTAAGATTGCACCTAAATCAACCATTTATTAAATCATCAAGAACTTTAAGGAGAGAGGTTCAGTTGTTTGAGAGAAGGGTTCAGGGTGCCGACTGATAAGGCATCAGGGACAGACTGATAATTTGCAAAAAAGCACAGGGACTGGACTGCTGAGGACTGGCGTGAAGTCATTTTCCGTAATGAATCCCCTTTCCAATTGTTTGGGGCATCCAGAAAAAAGCTTGTCTGGAGAAGAAAAGATGAGCGTTACCATCAGTCCTGTGTCATGCAAACAGTAAAATGAAGTGGCTCGGGGAACAAAACATCGAAACTTCCATGGGTCCATGGCCAGGAAACTCTCCAGACCTTAATCCCATTGAGAACTTGTGGTCAATCCTCAAAGGGTGGGTGGACAAACAAAAACCCATAAATTCTGACAAAGTCCAAGCATTGCTTATGCACGAATGGGCTGCTATCAGTCAGGATGTGGCAGAGGTGTTGAAAATGAAGGGTCAACACTGCAAATATTGACTCCTTGCACACAGTTACTGTAATGTAATTGTCAATAAAAGCATTTGATACTTACGAAATGCTTGTAGTTATACTTATAGTAACATCTGAGAGAAATATCTAATAAAACACTGAAGCAGCAAACATTGTGAAAACCACTTACTTGTGTCATTCTCAAAACCTTTGGCCACGACTGTACTTTGTCATTAGTGCTAATAACGTTAGAATGCCATCATGTGGGCACTCAGCATTTAGCTCTCTGCTGTACAGCCTCTTAGAGCCATAGACATAATATGTATATATATATACATATATAGACGC
>NW_020859652.1:0-727 GCF_000972845.2 Larimichthys crocea | reverse complement strand
ATAATAATAATAATAATAATAATAAACTATTTGTATAGATCCTTCCATGCAAGAAATGCAGCTTCTTACAGCAAAGAGTTACATGATGGATTAGGTGCTTCACAATGAACATAAAACATGAATGAAAATAACAAAAAAGGAGTAAAAATAAAACGCATAGCTTTAGCTATTTTCTAAACTCATTAACCCATTTTTAAAGGATTTGCAATAAACTCCATTTTAGAGGCCTCTTAAAATTCAATCAACTTTAAATCTTTAAAATCACTCAGTTAATTGATCACTTATAGCAACTTCTAAAAAAATTAATAACTTAAAAATTGTTGTGGGCATCCCTACAGGAACAATTGTTTTGATATGTATGTTACACAATATTTTAGAACTTATAGCTGGATTTGTTTGTTTTGTTTCATTTCCCTGTCTTTTCATGCAATGCTGCACTTTACGTTGTGTTATATTCAGTAACAATAAGGTTTTCGTTTTTTTTCTTCTAGGTTTGCAGCTCATCCGCAGTGCATGCACCTGTCTTGAGAGTATCCGCACTGAGACTAAATTCCAGGCAGTCCTAGCTGACTACGTTGAGGAAATCAGCACACATGTAGATACCAACAATGAAACAGAGCTATGCAGGATTTACTTCAGCTGCATTGACTCAGTGTGTGGCGAAATGAAAAACCGCTTCGGCAAAAATAACTGTGAACTGATGGATGAATCCTCCATGCATACCAAA
>NW_020859651.1:0-629 GCF_000972845.2 Larimichthys crocea | reverse complement strand
AGGTGAAGACAACAGAACAGCGGACAGAGTTTTTTGGGGGAAAGCAGTTTGTGTGGAGATCCAGACGAGGACAGTCGAAGCGCGCCGGGTGCTGCTCCGTCGTGCGTCCTGGACACGATTCTTGAGCTGCGTCCTGCCCTTTGATTGCCGTAAGCGCTTCTGTTATTTGTTTGGAAAAACAGCATGACACGCATATGGTTTAACTCGATGTCAAACATTCTTCCTTTAGGATACTTTAGGATCTTATTCTTCATGCACAGGGATGCAGAGGAGGCGTCTTTAACTTAATTTACTAACGCTTTCATTGACTTAAGTGATACTTGTAAGCCGTGAAATGAGCTCCAAAGTCACTTTTCTGATGTAGAAGTCTGTCAGGTAATGTTGCAAATGAAGAGACTGACATTTGAGCATGCATTTGTGGAGGAATACATGTTGTTGTTGACATTATGATTATTGTAACATCTAACTATTTCTAACATCCCTGCAGCCATGCTTGAGTTTTTAAAGACTTGATCTGCAGGGACTGTTTCATCTCCTCACTGTAACTGTACTTGGGTTTCTTCCACTAATTGCTACTTTGTAAGGGAGTTATCTGAACCCACAGCACGTAGAGGAATATCTGCATATAT
>NW_020859650.1:0-663 GCF_000972845.2 Larimichthys crocea | reverse complement strand
CTGAGGGTTTTTGTTTTGGACAAGACAGTTCGTTCAGGGTTTTATTCCACATCTTATTGAATTCTTCATCTAGCTCTTCGTCTGTCATCTCAAATTTTTTTTTCCGACATTCATCAATCAATCGGTGCACTCTCCACTCTAATTGTTTTGTGTGGTTCTCTTTGATTTGATCAATTTCTGTCATTCCCTGTCTGATGTCAGCTGCTGCTTTGAGCTGATTTAGTACAGAGCGCTCCACTTCTCGTCGAAGGTTTTTTGCGCTGTTTGCAAATTCCTCTTTGTATCTTTCAACAAGATAGACATGACCCTCTGTTTGCTTGAAGTACTGTTCCAGATTTTCAAGAAGCTTTGTCTCCAATTTAGACAGCACTGTGCACGCTTCACTTTTCATCTCACTGAGAAACGTTTTCATGTCAGATATCTCAGATTTCTCAGCAACAGTGCCAAAGTTGGAAATTCTTGTTTCTGCATTTGTAACCCATGTGTACATTTCTTTTCTGAATTCCCATTCCCATTTGTTGAATTCTGTGCACAGCCTCATATATGCATCAGCCACGAGGCTGTTTCTGAAGCTGAAGATGAAGTTTTCATGCTTGACTGCAGTCCACAGGCTTGTCATCCACTCCGTAAAGTCAGATATGTTATTTGAAGATGATTTACAAC
>NW_020859649.1:0-546 GCF_000972845.2 Larimichthys crocea | reverse complement strand
TGATACAAGTTAAATGTCCAGGCGTTAACATTTTAGTCAAAATACAACAATAAAACGAGGAATACTATATTTTCCTTTCACCTGGAAAAGTAACTGGATCTGTATAGACCTTTCTGCTACATTTAAATTACAGCATGTAAATCGCAGTGTAAATATTTCATACTAATGATATTCTATCTATTATATTGTCATCATTAGCTTAGCTGCAGTTTAAGGTTTAAGACGGGTTTAAATCTGTGTTGTGTCAGTCAAAGTCACATGATCACTCAAAGGTATAGTTCAGTTTTCAGACTGTTTTTTGAAATGGGGTTGTATGAGGCACTTATGATAGTCAGTGTTTTACCTACAGTATGCAGTGGTTAGCGTGCTCCCAGTTTGGAGAAGCTGCAGAAAAATGTGTTTTAGCAACATAAAAAAGGTCCACCTAAAGAAATCAATATCAATTTAAGACTGCTGAGGGAGTGAGCATATTCTTCATATTCATATTATGTTATGTTATGGCACAGTTGAGGTTAGGTGTAGGAATATGTAAATTGTACATTTGTA
>NW_020859648.1:0-714 GCF_000972845.2 Larimichthys crocea | reverse complement strand
TGACAATATGTGGGAGGGGAAAAAACAATAATCGATTAATTTGCCAATTTAATCATGAAATAATTGTTAGGTGCAGGAACTCTGGAACTTATTTATGACAGGACATGATTTATTTTGCATCAATAACATGAACTATTTTATCCATCTATTACTACCTATAATCAGTTTTTAACTGATAAATATAGAAATATAAACACATATTATCTGTCATACTCCTACTCTGCCCTGCATACCATTATTATTAGTGTCTAATACACAAAATGGGATCATAAACTGTGAGAAATAATAAGCAAACTTGATAATAACAGCTGTGTATTGACTTTAATCTCCATTATCTGTGCCTGGAAGCTGCAAATATTAGCCACATCACTGAAAACTAAATATCTTTTCAGGTTTTCTGTTGAACAAAGCATTTTTAAAGCCTGTTATAGTCATTTTTCTGACAATATGTGGGAGGGGAAAAAAACAATAATCGATTAATTTATAATACATTTGACAATTGAATCATGAAATAAGCTCTGGAATTTATTTATGATTTGTTTTGCATCAATAACATGAACTATTTGATCTACCTATTGTACCTATAATCAGTTTTTAACTGAATTATTGGGGATCATTATTATTATTATTATTGTCTTATACACAAAATGGGATCATAAACTGTGAGAAATAATAAGCAAACTTGATAATAACAGCTGTGTATTGACTTTAATC
>NW_020859647.1:0-650 GCF_000972845.2 Larimichthys crocea | reverse complement strand
CATCGTACAGGTGTTTTTTTAGTTATTGGCGCAGCACGATGCACTATGTTATTTGCATTTTACTCAAATAAGACCTCTTCATGGGCGGAGGGATTTTACTCTGTGAAGCACTGTTTCAAAATTTGCATTTTGGTCTCAATTCTGCTTCTGATTAAACTGAAATTTTAACCAAACACAATGGTTTCCACAGAGAAATATTTATTCACTGTTTGTTACTCTGAGCTTTTTTTTTTTCATCTGTACTCTTATTCAAATAGGTAACTTGGTTGTGAGGTTGTAGTTGAATGTCAAGGCTGCAGTTCAGGTCAATAAATGTGTGTTGTTCAGAACGATATGATAAAAGTGATGAAAGTAAAGAAGAGGTGTTATCCAGATTTAGGGAAAGAAATGAACCAGTTTGCAGCCTGATGCCACTTCAGCAGATACCTCATTGGTTGATATGGGCTTGGATGGATATGAATGGTTGCATTTTGTGCAAGTCACAATCATAGTCACCTATTCCAAAATATTACATATGTGATATGAGATTTTTAAATCTCATTTTAAATTCAAGGAATCATGCAATTTTCATGTCACTGTAAACATGAATTGTACGTCAACACTTAAAAAAATAAGAAGTTTTGACCTCTAAAAGTTTTTTCAGCCAATAA
>NW_020859646.1:0-632 GCF_000972845.2 Larimichthys crocea | reverse complement strand
CTCGTCCTGTTAGATCTTAGTGCTGTATTTGACACAGGCTGTTCCAATAAGTCTCTTAGGACTTTGCAGCTAATTCAGAATGCTGCTGCACGTGTTCTGACAGGAACCAAGATCAGAGATCACATCTTTACCATTTTGGCTTCCTTGCATTGGCTACCTGTTAAATCTAGAATATAATTTTAAATTCTTCTCCTTACTTACAAAGCTCTTCATGATCAGGCACCATCATATCTCATAGTAGCTCATAGTACCTTACTACCCCTCTAGAACACTGCGCTCTCAGGACGCTGGGTTCCTTGTGGTTTCTTTAGTTTCCAAAAGTAGATTGGGAGCCAGAGGTTTCAGCTATCAGGCTCCTCTTCTTTGGAACAAACTACCATTCTGGGTTCGGGAGGCAGACACAGTCAACATTTTTAAGAGTAGACCATCACCATCTGTAAACATACATGTCTCATTAATGCATGTTACTAACTAAACTTCTTCCCTGGAGTTTGTGTGCTCTGTCATCCAGCAGGTTTTCATGGATCGTGGCTGCTGCTGTGGTCCTGCACGACGTCCACTACACATAATATCACTGTTATTATTGCTACCATACCATTGCTACCGGCGGCGGCTGTGGCTCACAGGCAGAG
>NW_020859645.1:0-751 GCF_000972845.2 Larimichthys crocea | reverse complement strand
TGTCCAACTTCAAAGCAGAAATAAAGCTAGAAGAAGCTAACATTGAGCTAGAAGAAGCTATGAATGAGCTAAATAGAAGATAACAACTAGTTAAATAGAAGCTAACACTGGGCTAAAAAGAAGCTATGAATAAGCTAAAAAGAAGGTAGCATTGAGCTAAATAGAAGCTAACAATGAGCTAAATCAAGCTAACAACAAGCTAAAAGAAACTAACTAACAATAAGCTAAATAGAAGCTAACATTGAACGAAAAAGAAGCTATGAATGAGTTAAATAGAAGCTAACATTAAGCTAAATAGAAGCTAACAACGAGCTAAATAGAAGCCAACAATGAGCTAATAGAAGCTAACTACTATTGACTTAAAAGAAGCTAACAATGAACTAAATAGAAGCTAACAACAAGCAAAATAGAAGCTAACACTGGGCTAAAAGAAGGTAACACTGAACTAAAAAGAAGCTAACACTGAGCTAAATAGAAGCTAACACTGAGCTAAATCAAGCTAACAACGAGCTAAATAGAAGCCAACAAATATTGACTTAAAAGAAGCTAACATTTAGCTAAAAGAAGCTAACACTGAGCTAAATAAAAGCTAACAACAAGCAAAAAAAAAGCTAATATTGACCTAAAAAGAAGCCAAATAGAAGCTAACAACGAATGTTTACAGCCTGGTACAAGAAAACAGAACTGAGCTTTCAATCTAAAAAGACTTATTCCCCATTTGAAGTCCATTACAAAAGAAACTGATGAATAA
>NW_020859644.1:0-759 GCF_000972845.2 Larimichthys crocea | reverse complement strand
TGTAAAGAATCTTGGAGTTTTTTTTAATCAGGATTTGTCCTTTAATGTCCATATAAAACAAATTTCGAGGACTGCATTCTTCCACTTACGTAACATCGCTAAAATCAGACGCATCGTGTCTCAAGCGGATGCAGAAAATCTAGTTCACGCATTTGTTACTTCTAGGCTGGACTATTGTAACTCTTTGTTATCAGGCTGCTCTAATAAGTCTCTTAGGACTTTGCAGTTAATTCAGAATGCTGCTGCACGTGTTCTGACAGGAACCAAGATCAGAGATCACATCTCTCCCATTTTGGCTTCCTTGCATTGGCTACCTATTAAATCTAGAATAGAATTTAAAATTCTTCTCCTTACTTACAAATCTCTTCATGGTCAGGCACCATCATATCTAAAAGAGCTCATAGTACCTTACTACCCCTCTAGAACACTGCGCTCTCAGGACGCTGGGTTCCTTGTGGTTCCTATAGTCTCCAAAAGTAGATTGGGGATAGATATATATATCCAATCCATACCGGAAGTCCAAAGCAGAAGTAGTTTCAAAATAAAACAAAATAAACAAAATAAAAGCTTAAAAACATGCACGTTTACACCGCAGTTGTGTTTCTTCTTCGTGTGATGTATTGCTGATTCGGCATCCATACCCAGTTCTTGAGGTCGTCAATGAGATAGCACTCGTTTTTCTCAAGGCTTTCATAGAAGATATCTTTGCAGGGTTTTCCAGCTTTAAGGCAACCAGAGAAGATCTCCCGCATCATCTTC
>NW_020859643.1:0-680 GCF_000972845.2 Larimichthys crocea | reverse complement strand
TTTTCCTCCCTATACGGCGCCCCTGAACAGACTTGTTCGTAAGGCCAGTGATGTTGTGGGGGTGCAGATGGACTCGCTGACTGTGGTGTTGGAAAGGAGGTTGCTGTCTAAGGTGCGGGCTATCTTGGACAGGGACTCCCACCCACTCCATGAGCTGCTGGACAGAGACTTCAGTCAGAGACTGCTGGCACCAAGATGCTCCACAGAGAGACACAAGAAGTCTTTCTTTACCTGTCAGCATCAGTCTCTACAACTCCTCCCTCTAAATATCAGACACTCCAAGTCAAGTCCAGTAGCTATCAAACTGGCTTGTGCAATAAATAAGTACAATTTTCTCATGCATGCATACTGCACTTTATACAATCAGTGTCTATTCTCTGTACAGTCTCTCAGACTAAATTACTTATAAGATTTTAGACTTACATATTGCATAGTTCACCGTTAGTTGTTTTTTTATTTACTGTTACTGGTTTTATTTAACTGTTATTTATACATGTGTATATAGTGTTCAAATAGGATATCGTATAGGTGTATATTGTTAAAGTTTTGTTTTCTCGCTATCACTTACTATCTCACTTACCGTATCGGAGCTGTGGTAACAAAAACTATTTCCCTGCGGGGATTAATAAAGTATTTCTGATCTGATCTGATCTAATTCTTCTCTTCAACTCTTTACATTG
>NW_020859642.1:0-708 GCF_000972845.2 Larimichthys crocea | reverse complement strand
AGCTTCTAACTGCCTTCATCCGCACTTCTACCCTGCTTACTCTAGCATAGCACCTGACCGAATAGCCCCTGTGGGCCAAATACTACACTAGCCGCGTGTGTTCACGGCAGCTCTCCTCTCATTGATCTGTGCACTTGGTATGGTGCTAGGATATTTTTTAGAGGCTCGGACAGTGAGCCCCAAGGGTCCGTTAATTTCAGTGGGCTAGAGTAACCTATTAGAACCTTATTTGATGTTGAACACATTATACCTAGTGATTACGCCCTGTAGGAGATGTCATAAATGTGAGGTCCACAACTTAATCTTTAACTGCAGTGGATATATTTATTGCAAAGTTTAGCAAGGGCAAGCATACAGTTTAATTCATTCAGATCTGATTAATCCTATCCTCTAAAATCACTATTCTTATATTAATAAATTGGATAACCTGATACGAGTTACTGAGGATGGTCCAATTTGGAGAGAGGGAGGGAAAGGGTGAAGCGGTGATCAGTCGATCCAATCCTTTCACGACTGCCAAACTGTTGGATTTCATCGAGAGTCCCTGGCTTTGTCCAAAGCTCCGAAAGTCCCGACCTCCACAGTTTCTCCTTGGCAGGATGAACACGAAAAGAATTCTGGTTGGTCCGGCTGAGACCCACAGCCGGGTTGGGGTGGTTAATCCTCCTACGCTCGGCTCCCTTTTGCCAGCTGTGGCTCCCCAGATTC
>NW_020859641.1:0-1018 GCF_000972845.2 Larimichthys crocea | reverse complement strand
ATACAGCGTGGGAATGAAGCAGCAGTGGGAAAGATGAAGTATAAACTGAAAGCCTTTACTTTACCAGGTAATCATTTGCACTAAGTTACAACAGTTATGTTCTTTAAATCTCCTTTTCTACACATAGATACTCAATCAGGATGATAACAGGCAGCAGGATGAAAGAATTTTACCTGAACTAAAAGAGCCTAACGCACAATAATTTACACAAAACGATGTACTCTAAGTCAGAACGTGGCATCCTCCATTACTGTGAAGTGCCAAAAACTGCTGTTCGTCAAATGAGAACTTGTGTCTGCATAAGGCCCCGTTTTAAAATGTCCAACAACATCAGAAATAAACATGTTGACAACCTGTTACAAAAAAAAACAACCCAAAAAAACAGTGGCTTATTGGAGCAACTGGACTTCATTCAGCCCGCCTCAGCTCCACCCACGCTCCACGTCTTTACCCATTTCTGGATTAGCCGAGAGCCGGCGGAGGAAGGACTGCCAAGACTGTGGCGGCCAGAGCCACCACACTTTGAGTTTCACAACGGCTCTTTAGAAAGCTGCGGCCGTACTTTCATGTTTTATACAGTCTATGCTTCAGACACGATTTATTTACTTTAAGACAGACGGAGTGATTTTAATATTATCGGCATTGTTATGGAATTTTCTATCCTAAGGTAACACAAGGCCTTGAGGTCCTCGGCAGTATTAATCGTTTGTCTTTGACTAGGTGCCACCATACTCACCATTGACCTTTGACTTTCTCCACAACAGGCATCAGTGATTTTAATCCTGCCGTAGTTCTGTTTCGAAATATCTAGTGGTATTAGTATAGTCCAGTCACAAACCTCAGGTTTACACATAATTTGAGTCAGTTTGCATATAAAATAAAAGAGAGATATAACGGGGCGGTCGGTAGCGTAGTGGGTTAAGCAGCCGCCCCATGTGTGGAGGCTTTAGTCCTCACTGCGGCTGGCCCCGGTTCGAATCCCGCTTTGGACGGCTGATTTACTGCGTGTCACTCCCCC
>NW_020859640.1:0-845 GCF_000972845.2 Larimichthys crocea | reverse complement strand
TGACGACCCTGTGGTCGACCCTTTCCTTCAGCGGATCTGTTCTGGTTACCCTGGGACACTCTGAGACAGAGACAGTGTCATGAGTTGATTAAGAGGAATTCTTAAATTCCCCTGGCTGCCTATTGGTCTGAGAGCTTTGTTCTTATAAGCATTGTGGATAATTAGGGAATGCTGGTCCATATGTTGTAAAATTAACATCTACATGCACTTTAGCCAAATTTGCTGATCAGGGAGGCGGCTGTGCGCTGCTCTGTACTGGAGGTATGGCGGGTAGCCAGTTTGTTGTCCACCTTGGACTTTTTCCACTTGTGAGGCTTTAGAGCATGTAGCCAAGTAATACATATTTCTTCTTTAAGTTCTTTGTGAATTGTAGCCTTATTGTAAATTGTTACCTGCTATTTAAATACATGTTTAACCACAGGGCAAATGTACTGTATACACATTATTTCTTTGTTGAATTCCAAATTTACATCAGGTACATACAGTATGAATGGATAGCAGGAAGCTACTGACATTATTGTCCTCTGTTGAAATCTCTCAATAGGCAGTATGAACAAGAGAATTATAACAAAAACACCTTCTTTCAGTGTGACAGGAAAAAACCCAGCTCTCATTCTATGTAAAAATGTATTCCTTTAGGATGAAATCTCCTCTCTGTGTCAAACACAAGGAGAGACTTTTGTGCTGTGAAGAATGTTAATTTAGAATTTTTTTGTTGAACTAAAGTCCCTCATCTCAGCACATTAGGAAATCATCTCTCAATGGGCAGTATGAACAAGAGGATTATAACAAAACCTCCTTCAATATTTACATATATACTTTTGGGAATGTAGGTGGATTGTATT
>NW_020859639.1:0-2242 GCF_000972845.2 Larimichthys crocea | reverse complement strand
CTAGTTCTTATTATTATTCGTCTTCGTCAGTGTCACTTCCGGCGCTGTCTCGGGCAGCTGCCTGCTAGAGTCTCTCCTCACCTTCGTGTCTCTTTTTTCTAAATTTCCACTTGTTTTTCATTCTATTTATTTCTTCTTCCTTTGCAACAAGTTAGTTAAGGAATTTGCCATAACAGGAGATGTTACTCCATTCGCTACCGATTGTGGTCTGATCTGCCAAGAGGCATGGCGAGATGTGCAACTGTATGCGTCCTTGGCATTGGCATACAGCAGGTCCAGGGTTTTATTGTCTCTAGTCTTGCAGTCCACAAACTGCTTGAAAGTGGGCAGAGATGATGACAGGGTGGCGTGGTTAAAATCCCCAGAGATGGCTATGAAGGCACTGGGGCTTTGAGTCTGAAGTCTCGCTACCGCAGAGCTGATGACGTCATCAGCCCGCGGTGCGTCGGCAGACGGTGGGATGTAAACAGAGATGATGATGGCGTGTGAAAACTCTCTGGGCAGGTAGTATGGCCGGAGACTCACTGCTAACAGTTCAATGTCCGGGCTGCAAACACGCTCCTTCACCGTAACGTGTCCAGGGTTGCAACCACATGTGTTTAAAAACACAGCGACACCTAATCCTTTTCTGCCCGCTGCGGGCACAAATCCTGTCCATCGCCCAAAATGAAAGCGGGTAAACTCACCACAGAGTCCGGTATGTTGTTGTTAAGCCAAGTCTCTGAGGAAGCAAGCACGAGGCCTCACGAAACATACCGTCGCTCGTGTGAGTTGCTGTTAGGCTCCTCCATCTTGTTTGCCCAGCGTCTCCGTTTCCAAACAATGGAGGGGAGATACTGTCTGTATCCCTCTTCCTCAGCCCCACCGTCTTCTCAGCTCTGCAGCCCCGGATTTACTACGTAGATCCTTGGGAATTCTTCGACTCTTCTCCCATTTCTCGCAGCAGTCGGAGCTCCATCAGCTGGTCCCTGTTGTAACATAAGGGGCCATGCGCTGCTCCGCCAGGGCGGGCGCGGCTCGAAAAAGTGCTCCAAACACCGCGAAAACAAGAAAAAAAAGCGAATGGAGTAAAATCTCCTTTCTGGCAAAATCCTTAAACTAACTTCGTTGCAAAGGAAGAGGAGAAATAAATAGATGAAAAAAATGTGAGAAATTTTAGAAAAAGAGACACGAAGGTGAGGAGACGAATCGCAGGCAGCTCGCCCGAGCAGCGCCGGAAGGAAACAGTTGGTGCGGGACATCACAGAGACTACATCCAGGTCTGGACCCGGAGGGCTCCATTACTCTAGGCGGACCTTCTCTCTGTTCCTAGCCGGGGCTTGGCGGCCCTCGGGGGCGGCCAAAACAGCTGGCTCGCCCAGCTCCCCAGAGCCACTGATCCAACTCGTTCTTTGCTTCAGGCTGCCAGAATAAGAAATTTTGAGGAAGCATTGTTCACCTTCCTCCAGCTTGGTTTTCGTGCATTATGGACACTTACTGCCCTTCGTCTCACCGTGTCCATGGTGCTTGAAACCAAAGATGCCTTGACCCACGCATCATTACTTGCAGTCTATCCTTTCCCCCCTCCACTCAACAAATGTGTTTTCATATTGTTCCTACACTCGAATGTTGAGTTCAAACTTGGGATGCAGTATGCATATTTCTACTCTGGATTTTTTAAAGAGGGAAAAGGCGTTTAAACAAGTAATTTAACTTTTTGGGTGAAAACGATATCAGTTTTCATTATTTCATATTAGCCTTTATTCAAAGAAAGTATTTATAGGCTAACATTGAAAAAACACGTCTAGGCGTCTTTAATGGTGATTTGTTGATTGATTAATTACAAAAATGATCCTATTGTGATAATATTCACAGTTATCATTTAACTTAATGCCACAGGACTTGAATCAGATTGCTATTGTTTCAGCCGTTATGAGGATTTATTTTGATGAAACAACACCTATCTTGTCGCACATTTAAAAAGCAGAGACGGGCACGCCGGTGCATCTAGGAGCAGATTGGCCCTGCAGTGTGCAGAATAGAGGATATGTACGACAAAGTGGTCTGACTCTGGAGACTGGTGGCCAGCAGTAATGTGGTCTTAACAGACAACCTTTCATTTAATGATAAACAGGTCACTCAGTTTCGCCTTACATCATTTTGAAATGTGGTCATTATCACTCCATTAAATGTAAAAATTATAGATGTAACAGCAAATGTATTAGTTACATTTATGAATTAATAAAGACATATAAGATGCGGG
>NW_020859638.1:0-521 GCF_000972845.2 Larimichthys crocea | reverse complement strand
GATGGCAAATGCTCTGGACACGACACGGTATGATGTTGCGCTTGCCATCCAGAAGAGGAAGACCAAAACCTCCAGGTCATGACCCCAGCCGTGGTCTAGTGGAGAGCAAAGGAGCTGGATAAGGTGGGCAACAGTTGGTCTTGAAAGGCGGAAGTCTGGGCGCAGGTCACTCTCACCATCAAAATAGATGACCAAGACGGGGACGTGACGGTTCAGGCAACAGTACTGAGATGGGTGACCACACTGTAAAGAATAATTAAAACTGATAACATGGTGTCATGAAATGATGTGTAAAAAAGTTATGACAATACAATCACACTCTGAGGGGTAACTGTTTATAATTACATCATTAAAAATTATATTGATAAAAGTGATGACAAAAGCCTTTATTGTTTATCCATGATAATTGTTTTGTAAATCATTTATAAACATTATTTGGTTGTAGAAAGATGCAACTATCATTGATAAATGGTAAATCAATATTTAAACTTAATAAAGATGGTTGCAGCTTTATCTAGAAA
>NW_020859637.1:0-797 GCF_000972845.2 Larimichthys crocea | reverse complement strand
ATACAAGTTTCAACTTGTAAAGTTACTGCATTTGACAGTAAAGACAAAGAAAGTATTGTATCAATGAAAATCAAAATATAAAATCCCTTCACCATGTCACTGGCCAACCAAACACACTTCTGTGTCTGTCTGACTTCTGTGTTATCCATGTCACATGTAATATATGTCTAGCGTGTCAATATATAAAAAGAACACAGGGTTGACTGAAGAATCAACATTTAGTCACAAATCCATTTCCTCAGATTCTGAGCGGGCTTTGAATACCCACAGTGATCCAAGTGTACAGTATATCTTTAACAATCTCCTTGACTGTGTACTTTAGGGAATTAATCCCATCTTTATTCATGGACAACTTTGTGTGTCTCAGTTTATCAGGATTCACTGGATTAACCTCATTGTGTAAATCTCTCACATGTTTGATCATCTTGTACTTTCCTATCACCAAGCCAGGTCGAGAAATAGACATTCCATGGAAGATAACTCGCTTATACATATCGTCGTCCTCACCACCCCAGCCCCAGAAAGTATTCGAGAAGCCGTTAACCTTTGAGAATTGGCTCTTGGACAATGAAATAACCCCACCAAATGTAGTACTGTATGGTAACTCGAAGTTAAATTTGTCGATAGCCACAGCCAAGTGTCGGGGATTTTGAAAACATCTATAGAGATTACCGTCATCCATAGGAACTAGATCTATGTCAGAGAAGACAAAGCAGTCATAATCATATTCCTTCAGTGCTTCAACAAATCCTGCATTCATCAATATACCCTTGTTGAACACTCCCTCTCCATCCTGG
>NW_020859636.1:0-642 GCF_000972845.2 Larimichthys crocea | reverse complement strand
TCATGACAACATAAATAAAATTGATTCAAGAGTCAAATGCACCTGTTATAACATTAGAAAATATCTCGTTTTACAGAAATAAAAAAAATTAAATTTGAGAAACGTGAAAATATTACACAAATATGTCAAAGAAAGAAAAAACTTTCTACAACAATGGACAAAAAAGTTCCAATACAAGTAAATCAACAGAGGAAATAAATGATTATAATGAACACGGGAAAAAGTAAGTGATATGTAAATATGAGTGTGTTCCTATGTCTCATATCAGAGGACAGAAAAGATGGAAAATATCAAAGTGTCACTCTGATTTCTGTCTTGCTGTATTCAAACGGTCTTTGGTCTCATATTCCGTGGTCTTCGACGCCGGTCCTTCAGTCTTCTTTGCATCATCCTTCTTGACTTCTGGCTTTCCTTTTTTATATTTTATTGTTATTTTCCAGGCTGTGTGGAAACAGAGAAAATGTTGCAGTTTTGTGTGTTTGTTTGTTTAAATGAGAAAACAGAACAAAATATAAAAACTGAACTGGAATATTTTTTTAAATCATAGATAGTTGTATTTCTTTTCTTTCTCATCTTAAGATGGTGATCTGCAATTTGCCATCTGACATCACAACTGGCACTTTTATCAACTTTAGTGAACTA
>NW_020859635.1:0-729 GCF_000972845.2 Larimichthys crocea | reverse complement strand
TAATAAAAATAACAATAAAAAGATGTTGATTCAAATGTACGACTGCTTTGAAAGATGTAGTTTAAGGAGCTGCTGAACTCTGTTGTGTTTTACTTACAGATGTTTAATATAAATGTGATGGACATGAAATCTGTCAGTTAACCCTTCAAAAATTGATCATTGTAACCTAAACGAAGCTATGATTTACTGCAGGACTGCTGTATTTAGCTACATACACATAATAAAGTGTCACTCTCACATTAAGACAAAAAATAACAGCAAATCCTGACAGACGAGACGCTGGGATAGTTTAAAAAAATCTTATTTTTTAAGCTCTATATAATGTTTGTTAAAAGGTGTCACAATTGGTTCATTTTGAACTTGAAGTGTCTTTTTAATTTAAATACTTATCAGACATTACTATTTTTGTGAAATCTAATCCAAAGTGCAAAACATTGCGGGCTTTTAAACATTTTCAAAAGGTCTCCTGCAGTGAGGGCGTCGTCTGTGCCAGCCTAAAACTGGGAAAAATGTCAAACGGGTTCACCAGGAGACCGACACACATTCCCCATTTCCAAAAATATTCAAGGTTTGAGGTTCATAAGTTGCACCTGAATGCCTCGCTGTGACTCTTAATGAGAGTCTGAATATGCATTTATAATCACGCTGCTGACTCCATAACATTCACAGTCTCCCAGGACCTGTGTGTTTAAAGAGCTTTTAAAAAAATAATAAATAAAAGTTTAGATT
>NW_020859634.1:0-601 GCF_000972845.2 Larimichthys crocea | reverse complement strand
GAACTCGCATTTCTCTGCCTTAACAGCGAGTTTTCCAGGAGCCGTTGAAGAACCCCCTGAACATGGTGGATGTGGTCCTCCTTGGCCTTGGAGAAAATTAGAATATCATCCAAGTAGACGAAGACATGCTTGTTAAGCATGTCCGGGAGCACGTCGTTGACCAGAGCCTGGAAGACGGCGGGGGCGTTGGTGAGGCCAAAAGGCATCACCAGGTATTCGTAGTGTCCAGTAGGTGTGTTGAATGCTGTCTTCCACTCGTCGCCCTCCCGAATTCGCACCAGGTGGTAGGCGTTGCGGAGGTCCAGTTTGGTGAAGATGGTAGCCCCCTCCAGGAGTTCAAAGGCAGACGAGATGAGGGGGAGGGGATACCGATTATTCACCGTTATGTCGTTGAGGCCTCGGTAGTCGATGCAGGGCCTCAATGATTTGTCCTTCTTCTCGACAAAAAATAACCCCGCTCCAGCAGGGGAGGATGATGGACGGATGATGCCAGCCGCCAGGGAGTCGTTAATGTAGTCCTCCATGGCCTTCCTCTCTGGTGCGGACAGGGAGTATAGACGACCTCGGGGAGGACTAGTGCCGGGTAGAAGATCTATGGCAC
>NW_020859633.1:692-2429 GCF_000972845.2 Larimichthys crocea | reverse complement strand
GTCCGAGAAAAAATATATTTCTGTAGGGGGCAAAATTTGCAATAATGCATTCACTTTAAGATTGAGTTAATATTTAAATGATATCATGGTTTAAAATGTGTTACCATAATGAAGACTGTTTATAAGTTTCAGTATTCATTCTAACAATACATTGCGCATTTTGAGAGTTTGGTTTCTAATTGGAGTATATACTTGGAAAGAGTATACAGTGCAATTCTTCAACATTGCGAGTACCAAACAATGGTTGCTTTACAATGTAATGATTCGTATGCTCAATTTAAAGTGTAATTGGCAGACATTCTCAAAATGTCTTTGCCAATCAGATGTTTAAATGAGGTCTTCACATACCTGCAGAGTGGAAGCTGCTGAGTCACTAGTGTCTGTCAGTCCTGTGCCTCTTGGTATACTCGACACGATGTATCTGGAGCCCTTTGGCACAGGCTGTCTGACCACCAGCTTTCCTTTCCTGGTCTCTGCTAGAAACAGACTGTACCAGTATGCATCGTTGGAGACCAGAGTGGAATCTGCGATGGTGGAGTTCCTCTCACTGATCACACTGTTCCTGCAGGGAGGAGCCGCTTTGCTGGGCTTGGGTTTCTGACACTTGAGCACGATGGTGACCAGTATGGTGATCAGCAGGAGAAATGACACCGAGCCCAGACCGATGACCAAATACAGGTTTAGGTCTGAAAAGATGTCGTATTCTAGAGGCACCTCAGTCATGTCAGAGTAGGCCTTGACTGCAGTCTCCATTGTGGACAGCTTGATGGTGACTGTAGCAGAGAGAGCAGGCTCCCCATTGTCCTTGGCAACAACAACCAGTCTCTGGTGGCGCGGATCTCTGTAACTGAACATCCTCATAGTCCGGATCTCTCCGTTGTATTGGTCCAGACTGAACAAGGTGGCGTCAGTCACCTGTAGAAACTGGTAGGTAATCCGAGAGTTGTGCACCGAGTCGGTGTCTAAGGCTATCACCTTGGCAACCAGAGAGCCTTTGTCGGTGGATCTGGGGATCTTTTCCTCCACCACTGAGCCATGTGCGCGCCATGGAGACACAATAACTGGAGCGTTGTCGTTCTGGTCCACAATGATGATGTGGACAGTCACGTTACTGCTGAGTGGAGGAGAGCCAGAGTCTCTGGCCTCGATGTGGAAAAGAAACTCCTTCTCGATCTCATAGTCAAAAGTTTTCAGTGCGTAAAGATTACCGTTCTCTGGATTGATGGAGAACAGCATGGACATGGAGGTGTTGGCTATCTCCTTCTCAAGGATGAAATAAACTAGATACTGGTTTTCATGGAGGTCAGGGTCAAACGCAGTGAGTGAACTGAGCAAGGCCCCAGGTGCGTTATTCTCCGTTACACGTATAGTATAAAATGACTGAGGGAACTGTGGAACATTGTCATTAACATCCAGCAGTTCTAACGTCATAGTTTCATTGTCAGATAAAGGAGGAGAGCCTCTGTCTGTAACAGTGAAAGTGATGTCATATTCTGGAACCTTCTCACGGTCTAACGGCTCTGACACTACTAATTCATAATAGTTATCAGAGGATTCCCTCAGTCTGAAAGGCATATTATCTGGAATATGAAGATCAACCACTCCATTGTCACCTGAGTCTTTATCACTGACACTAACTACAGCTATCACTGTGTCTAATTCTATGTTTTCATTGACTGGACTCTGAAATGATTTAATAGATATTTCTGGGTGATTGTCATTCATGTCTTCAACCAG
>NW_020859633.1:0-682 GCF_000972845.2 Larimichthys crocea | reverse complement strand
AAGTCTTCATAATTTAACATTCCTTTAACAGTAATTTCACCAGTGGAAGGATTCAGATTAAATGTTTCTTGTGTTTTCTCTGATGTATATAAACTGTATGTGTATGTTAAATCAGAATTTGATCCTTCATCTAAATCTGTTGCATTGAGATGAATAACAAGGCTTCCAATGGGAGAATTTTCCATTACTTTTATACTGTAACTTGTCTTGTCAAATGTAGGAGCGTTATCGTTTGTATCTAAAACACGAACAATAACACTGGCAGTGCCTGAACGAGCAGGTGTGCCTCCATCTACAGCTGTGAGTATTAAATTATGAACAGCTTGCTGCTCTCGATCTAAAGTCTTTGTTAAGATTAATTCTGCAAACTTAGACCCATCTCTTCCAGTCTGAACTTCAGTGTTAAAATATTCACTTTCACTCAGATGATACGTTTTAACTGAATTACTTCCAACATCAGGATCAACTGCATTGCTGAGAGAGAATCTCTCTCCTTTTGGTGTCGCCTCAGATAGGTCTAAATGTATGACGTCTCTTCGAAATTGTGGGGCGTTGTCGTTCATGTCCAAAACTTCAACTTCTATATTAAAAATTCGTACTGGGTTTTCTAATATTACTTCCATTTTCAAGTAGCACAGTGTCAGCATTTTTGTAGGGCAAAGATATTCTCTATCTATCTTCT
>NW_020859632.1:0-1555 GCF_000972845.2 Larimichthys crocea | reverse complement strand
AATTTTCTATACCACTCATAAAGTTTGCGGAGCGGGCGGGGGGGGGAGTTAACCATTCTCTCTTCCCCTCTCCTCTCTCCATGTTTCTCTCTCTCCTCTGCTCTCCTCTCCCATTTTCTCTCTTTTCCTCTGTCCTCTTTCCTCCCCCATTCTCTCTTCCCCTCTCCTCCTTGTTTCTCTCTCCTCTGCTCTCCTCTCCCATTTTCTCTCTCTCCTCTGCTCTTCTCTCCCATTTTCTCTCTGAAATGTTGATATTTTTGACACTAGTCTATAACTTGAATAGAAAATTAAGCTGTACTATGCACCTAAACATGGATTGACATATATTTTACAGGATATCAACAGAGAGGCAGCTCAAGAGGACCAGGCTGAGCAAGTTCTAAAGATCTGTGTCTTCCACACAAGTGGAGCAGATGCAGCCAACGCTGATGTGTCTATTGTTGTCGAAGGGACTGAGGTACTCCACAAC
Organism: Larimichthys crocea; assembly: GCF_000972845.2. Classification (NCBI taxonomy): domain Eukaryota; kingdom Metazoa; phylum Chordata; class Actinopteri; family Sciaenidae; genus Larimichthys; species Larimichthys crocea. The sequence continues at coordinate 1,086 of NW_020859632.1, read as the reverse complement.
TGTGGAAGTGTTGCAAAGGCCTGTCTCCTGCTGATGGGCATCATTTATGCTTCTTCTAGAGCTTGATGTCCTTAAGCTGTCCCCGAAAATCCTGTCTCTGCGAAACAAGCTTATAGCTTGAGTGCTTGTTTGACCCAAGAGTTGTCGGGGCACTAAAAGAAAAAAACAGCACAGTTGTTTGTGTCTATTTGTGTATTTTCTTCTTTTTCTCTCGTTTTAGTGATATAATTTTTATTTCAACTTGTTGCACTTTATTAACCCTTATGTTGTCTTCAGGTCAAGGAAGGGAGGGAGGAAGAAAAGAAGGAAGAAGGGAGGGAGGGAGAGAAAGAGAAAAGAAGGGAGGGAGGGAGGAAGGAAAGAAGGGAGGGAGAGAGAAAGGGAGGAAGAAAAGAAGGATGATCATCTTGAACTATACCTTGTTTTGGTGTTTCACCTAAGAAAAATAAAGGTGTTGTTAAATTAAACAGTTACCTCATTTTTTAAGAAGTTATTGTTTCAATAAACAAAAACATTAAAAACAAATTTATGCAATTTAAACTGTAGAAAGAAATATGTAAAATGTTGTGTAAATGTTACTTAAATATAGTCCATAAATAAAAGTCAGAAAAGGTATTTAAGAAAAACCTTGAAAAGCCACTGATTTTAGGTGAGATTTTCAGTTTGAAGCAGTCAAAGTCTAAGTAAAACTTACAAAGAAGGAGAGAGTAAAATTCAAGACCATATTAATAACTAGAAAATTTCTAAAGAAATTTTGAGTGTGCGTGACTCTGCCCCCATCGTCCCCATGCATTATTACTGACACTGCTCAGCAAATTCAGTACTAGAAAAGAAATTTTGAGAGTGACGAGTGGGCTGTTGCTGGGGGTCTGTATTCAAAAAGCACACCTCAAATAGTCATTTTTAACATGTTTATTTAGACACAGGAGCAGCTAGCGCTAACATGCTAGCAATTAACATTAGCATGTTAGCATTAACATGCTAACAGTTAGCATTATCATGTTACGATTAGCATGTTAGCATTACCATGTTAACGCTGATGCGCTAACAGTTAGCATCATCATGTTAGCATTAGCATGTTAGCAT
>NW_020859631.1:0-770 GCF_000972845.2 Larimichthys crocea | reverse complement strand
CTGATTGAAAGCTCATCATGTCACACCTGTGCACCTGTCCTTCCTTGTCACATGGTGTGAGTTTGTCCAGGTAAAAAAGAAAAACACTTCAGATTCTCTCAGCATGAAGCTCGACTGCTACCTGTGTGTTGAATCACCACGTAGCATGTCAACAAACTGCCACGGCTGCGTGCGTGAAGCTTTCAGGTGAACACATGCGTGTCCAGGCTCCCATCAGACGTCAGCTAACTTAATCACATGTGTGTTGTTTTGCATATGCGATGACCTCTGGCTGCTAAACACGAGCTAGCGTAGTTATCAAACGCTGGCTTTAGTGAGATCATGCTAGCGGCATCACAGCTGGACCCTCCAGTCCTCCAGCCCCTGTTTGTTATCTCCATGATTACTAATTTAAATGTTGTCCATCATCAAGCGGACAGGGGCTGATTTGATCTGAAGTTATCACCTGCCTGGCCTTATTATAATGTAACACATAATACGCGTCCACGGGCCTCCGACACAGCCCAGAAAAACGTGTGTTATTGCTAAAGATTTCCACATCGTGACATGAGCAAACATCCGATAAGAAACGTGTCCTCAAACTGGGTTCAAGTTTAAAGTTTTGTTCTTTTTTTCTGAAGCGCAGAGAAAACCAAAACAAGCTCGGCTGTGAAAAAAGGAGGGGAGTCCGAAGAGGAGCAGCGTTAAAGCGTTTGCGTTTACTTTGGTTTATAATTCATTTCCACAGTGGATAGCTTTAGTGGATATCTCTATGTTGTTTAAGAATAAGC
>NW_020859630.1:0-569 GCF_000972845.2 Larimichthys crocea | reverse complement strand
TATTTACTATTATTATTTTTATTTTAAATAATGTTACATATACATATACAATATTACAGTGCGATCATATTAAGATCAGATTCCGCAGACAAAATTACAACAATACGCCAAAGGTGACTTGACATTGCCTGTGAATTGACTTGACTTGACCTATTACAGGACTTGGACTTGACATAGCCTGTGACTCGACTTGACTTGACATAGCCTGTGACCTGACTTGACTTGGACTTGACTTGCTTGACTTGACATAGCCTGTGACCTGACTTGACCTGACTTGACTTGACATAGCCTGTGACTTGACTTGACTTGACTTGACATAGCCTGTGACTTGACTTGACTTGATTTGACATAGCCTGTGACTTGACTGGGCTTGACATAGCCTGTGACTTGACTTGACATAGCCTGTGACTTGACTTGACTTGATTTGACATAGCCTGTGACATGACTGGGCTTGACATAGCCTGTGAATTGACTTGACTTGACCTATTACGGGACTTGACTTGACTTGACATAGCCTGTGACGTGACTTGACTTGACTTGACTCATTACAGGACTTGGACTTGACTTGA
>NW_020859629.1:0-601 GCF_000972845.2 Larimichthys crocea | reverse complement strand
CCAACTTACGGGACTCCACCTTAAGGGGTAAGTGTTTAGTGGACAACCACACCCGTTGTCCGGCTTGATAGTCTGGTGCACATCTTCTCCTCCTGTCCGCAAACTTCTTGTGGCTCTGGGAAGCTCGGAGGAGGTTCAGACGAGCCCGAGCCCAAATCCGACGGCAACAGCGGACCAAGGCAAGAGCGGAAGGAACAGAGACCTCTCCAGTGCAGGAAACAGAGGCGGCTGGTACCCAAAAACACACTGGAATGGAGACATGCCCACGGAAGTGCTGGGGAGTGTGTTGTGAGCATATTCCACCCACATGACGTACTTGCTCCAAGATGCAGGATTCTGGGAAGCCAGGCAGCGGAGCCCCTTCTCCAGCTCCTGGTTTAACTGCTCCGTCTGCCCATTGGTTTGAGGATGGTGGCCTGAGGTCAGACTAACTGTGGCACCCATGAGTTGGCAGAATGCCCTCCAGAATTGAGCCACAAACTGCGGACCCCGGTCAGACAGGACATACAGGGGGCAGCTGTGGCTCACAGGCAGAGCGGGTCGTCCACTAATCAGATGATCGGTGGTTCGATCCCCGTCCTTGGGCAAGACACTGAACCCC
>NW_020859628.1:0-17681 GCF_000972845.2 Larimichthys crocea | reverse complement strand
AGAGCGTAAAATGCGAGAAAAACAAACTCCAAATCACCACGACCTCGTACAAACAAAGTCTCAGTAAGTTTCAACCATGAGTTAACAGGCTAGACAGCAACACTTCTCAAATTATTAATAAAACATCAACAACACTCGCACTCGTTTGCTTAGTTGATAAGCTTACAAACCCCCCAAAGAGATAGTTTCGAACTTCTTCAAAGAATGCAATGAATTTGCTCATTTCGATGTGAAAAAATCAGATCTTTAAGGTTTAATTCAACACAAATCTACACAAATGATTAAGTGACCATCCCTAAAACCGCCTAGGAATGAATCAACTGTTATGTCCGAAATTAATACAGTTGATCAAAAAAACATAGAAAGAACAGTTCCGCATCTTAAATCATCGAATGCTGTCTTGACACAATGCCATCTGACTTTTTTAAAGCTATTGTAAAATCTGTCCAAACCGATCTGCAGCAAATAATAAATTGCTCACTTCATCAGGCACGTTCCCAAACCCCTAAAAGTAGCTGTCCATCAAGCCACTCTAAAAAAGCAACGCTGGATACTTTCACAGTTAACCAACTACAGGACCTGTCTCAAATCTTCCTTTATAGCCAAGATTGTTGAGAAAGTGTTTTTTAATCAACTCAGTAATTACTTGAACTCCAGGACTTTTTGACAAATTTCATCAGGTTTTCAAGCTCACCCAGTACAGAAACAGCCTCTTATTAGTGTTAAATGACATAAGGTTGAACACTGACTCAGGCAAAGTATCAGTTCTGGTCCTGCTGATCTCAGTGCGTTTGACACGGGATCACAGCATACTGCTGAACAGGTTGGGAAAACATGGGCAGGATCCGTGGACAGTCCTAGAATGGTTCAGTCCTACTTGGAGGAACGGAGTTATTTGTGACCATTGGGAAGTAATCAATCAGATCGAGTGGCTATGACATTGTGGGTTCCTCAGGGGTCAGTTCTTGGACCCCTTTTGTTCAGCCTAATATTGCTGCCTTGGGTCAAATTCTGCGAATTCTAATGTCAACTATCATAGTTATGCAGATGACCACACAGTATTCTTGCGCTGTCCCCAGATGACTGCAGTCCTATAGAGTCAATTGTGTAACTGTCTTAGGCAGGTCAAAAATTGGATGAACCAAATTTTCTTCAGTTAAATCAAGAAAAAACTGAGTATGGTTTGTTTTGGCAATAAAGAGAGAGGGTTGCTGTCAGTAAACACCTTGGAGTTACTGTCCTAAAAACTAAAGACCAGTCCGAAACCTTGGCGTGTTGATAGACTCAGATCTGACCTTCAACAGTCACATAAAATCAGTCACAAAACAGCTTCTACCAACTAAGAAACTATTCCAGAGTTAAGGGCTTTATGTCCCAAACAGATAGGAGAAAGCTGATCCATGCTTTCATCTCCAGTAGACTTGAACTGTAATGTCTTTTGACTGGACTCCCCCAAAAAAGTATCAACAGCTGCAGCTCATTCAGACGCAGCAGCTCGAGTTTGACCAGAACAAAGAGATCAGAACACATCACCCCAGTTCTTAAGTCTTTACACTGGCTCCCAGTAGCCACCGAATAGATTTTAAAGTTCTGCTACTAGTTTCAAATCACTGAATGGTTTAGGCCCACAAACATAATGAAATGTTAGTAGATATAGACCCAGTAGGGCTCTGAGATCTACTGACTCAGGTCAATAGTGGAGCACAGAGTTAAACAACCGACACGGTGAAAGCAGCATTTAGCAGTTTCTGTCACAACTGGAAACAAACTACCAGCAGGACGAAATCAGCCCCAACTCTTAGCACTTTAAATCCAGGTAAAACTTTTCTATTTCACGTGCTTTGGCTGAGCTCTTTTGAATAACTTTAAAGAATTTTTAATCATAATCCATGATTCGCTTAATGTTTTAAATTTGTTTTCAATTTGCTCATTTTAATGATTTTAATTGACATTCTGATGTTTTTATTAAATTTTCTTCTCTTTTAATGTTTTATTTCTATTGTATTGCTTGTCTTTAGTCTATGTTTTTCCTTGCCTCTGTAAAGCACTATGAATTGCCTTGTGTACGAATTGTGCATACAAATAAACTTGCCTTGCCTTGCCTTGACATTTCTCCGTGTTTTGTATACAGCCTAACTCTGTGTTGAATGGAAATATGTTCTTAAACCCCAAAGAGAAGCACTAATAATTCACTAGTGGACTATGGTTAAGACAAAGATGACAGAAAAAAAAGATGATTAGTTATTTATTTTCTCTTTGCTTACTTTAATGTTTATGTATGATGAAACGAATTGCTATTAACAAATAATGGAAAATGTATTTCTCTGATCACTGGCTTTATCTCTATTGGTGCTCCTCTGCCATTCAGTGCTTAAGTCTCTTGACCATAGCTGTCGTGTATTTTGGCTTGTATTATGGCTAAAAGGGTTAAAACATAGGCAACCGGTGGTGGGGGAGTGCGGTAGGAGCTGAGGTGGGTCGCCGTGGGGTCATACCTGCTGAATGTAATTGCTGTGAAACAACAGGAAATAACTTCTTTTTTTCCCTCTCTGATTATCAGCTTTTTCGAGGCCAGCGCTCGCTCTCTCATCGGACACAAATCAAATTAAACTCTGTGTCATTACTTTGCGCGCGTAAATTGCGAGTCGACTCCGATTTAGAGCTGGTACTTGAAATAGTCAGAAACACTGGTAGATTATCAGAGTTTAGTCCGTGAATCCACCTGGATAGTCTGCTTCAGAAACATTTCAGGTTGTCTGTGGAGGTTTGGCCAATGTAGTGTCTGATTGGTGGCCGGAGTGTACACGTGGGGCTCAGTTTTATCTGGCTCAACTTCTCTCCCAATGCTCGCGACGTTTTGCAGGCAACCCCTGTGTTGCGGCTGCCAGTCGGCAAAACACATTGATCCCCCACTGAAATTAATTGAAAAACATAGCCGCGTCTAGTCTGTCTGTTCCCCGTCTAAACGCCCACTTAGGGCCACAACTTTTGAGGTGCTGTATTATTGATAAATATTCATAGTAAATTTCAGTTCATTATGGAGAATGTATTTGGATTTCATGGGGGTTTAATAATTTGATTGCATTTAAAAATAAGTTAATTAAGTCATGATTATCGTTATTAGTTATTTGAACAAACTCTTATGGTCATTGTTTAATGTCATTAGTTTCAGTGAAGCAGATAAAATAAGCGCCTATATCTTTAAGCAACGTGGCGGTTGTGTTAGGAACTCGGTCAATGGATACGGGAGAGTGACAGGGCACACGGTTTTTTTGACCGTGTTTTGGAGTGTGTATGGACCCGCAGAAAATGTTATCAAGGCTTTCATAATGTAGGAGAATCTTAAATTACTATTTGGGAGAGGGGAGCAGCAGATACAGCCTTACTGTCATTGGATGCTGAAAAAGCCTTTGACAGAGTAGAGTGCTTTATTATTTGAAATCCTCAGGACGTTTGGCTTGGAGAGAAATTTTATAAATGGATAAAACTATTATATACAGAACCATATGCTTGAAATAATGACTAATCGTCTAATATATCCAAAACTATTAAGATACAAAGAGGATGTAGGCAAGGAGATCTTCTATCTCCCCTCCTCTTTATTGTGGCTATAGAACCACTGGCAATAGCAGTAAGAACACACCAAAATATAACAGGTATATCAATTGGACGACAGGAACACCGCCTGGCTCTATTTGCAGATGGAAAAAAAAAAATCAAAATCAATTTTATTTGTATGCCCAAAGTCACAAAGTACATTGCCTCAGGGGCTTTACAATCTGTACCGGGGTGACACCCTCTGTCCTTAGACCCTCGGTTCGAGTGAGGAAAAACTGGCCCACAAAAACCCTTTAACAGGGAAAATGTGGAAGAAACCTCAGGAAGAGCCACAGAGGAGGGATCCCTCTCCAGGACAGACAGACGTGCAAGGATGTCACGGTTACAGGCAAAATCAAACACAAACATATTGTACAATGACGACAAAATGCCAATGAATCATCATGAGGATAAAATGATACAGTAACAGATATGGTAGAATATGACGTAATATATATTGTAGTGGCAGTCGTGCAGTCATCGCAGCAGCACAATCCACGCGGAAACCTTATCTAGCGAATGGAGATATTATATTAGAGAGAGAGATCGTAGGAGAAATAAATAATATAATCTATATATTAATATATATATTATAATATAAATATATATATATATAGAGAAAGAGAGAGAGAGAGAGAGAGAGAGACGAGGGAGCGAGAGAGAGAGAGAGAGCGAGTATAGAAGATATAGAGAGATAGCGCGAGAGTGCGAGTGAGCGAATGCGAGAGAGTTTCAACCATACCGTGCCTGGCTAGGCTAAACCCTCGGTGGGGTCCCCCGGCAGTGTAATCTATGGCAGCATAACTAGGGATGACCTGAGCCAGCCCTAACTTTAGGCTTTATCAAAAAGGAAAGTCTTAAGTCTATTCTTAAAGGTGTTGACCGTGTCTGCCTCCCGAACCCAGAAGATGGTAGTTTGTTCCACAGAAGAGGAGCCTGATAGCTGAAGCTCTGGCTCCCAATCTACTTTTGGAAACTATAGGAACCCCAAGGAACCAGCGTCCTGAGAGCGCAGTGTTCTAGGGGTAATAGGTTATGAGCTCTTTTAGATAAGATGGTGCCTGACCATGAAGAGCTCTGTAAGTAAGGAGAAGAATTTTAATCTATTCTAGATTTAATAGGTAGCCAATGCAAGGAAGCCAAAATGGGGAGATGTGATCTCTGATCTTGGTTCCTGTCAGAACACGTGCAGCAGCATTCTGAATTAACTGCAAAGTCCTAAGAGACTTATTAGAGCAGCCCTGATACAACAAGAGTTACAATAGGCCAGCTTAAGTAACAAATGCGTGGACTAGTTTTTTCTGCATCCGCCTGAGAGACAAAGCGTCTGATTTTAGCGATGTTACGTAAGTGGAAGAATGCGTGTCCTCGAAATTTGTTTTATGTGGATGTTAAAGGACAAATCCTGATCAAAAACAACTCCAAGTTCTTTACAGTGGGCTGGAGGCCAGGGTGATCCCATCTAAGTAATAAGTTCTCTGAAAGAGAGTTTCTGAGGTGTTTGGGTCCAATTACAAGAACTTCAGTTTTGTCTGAATTTAACATCAAAAAATGAGGTCATCCAACTTTTTAATCCTTAAGGCATGCTTGGAGTTTAGTTAACTGATTGGTTGCATCAGGCTTGATCGATAAATATAATTGGTGTCATCCAGCATAACAATGAAAATGATAGAGTGTTCCTAATAATGTTCCCTAAAGGAAGCATATATAAACTGAATAGAAGTGGTCCAGTACAGAACCTTGTGGACTCCATGCAAACTTGGTCTGCATGGAGGATTCTCATTGCGTGAACAAACTGAGATCGATCTAAAAAGTACGATTTAAACCAGCTTAGGGCGGTTCCTTTGAGCGCAATTCGAGTGCCAGTCTCTGTAAAAGAATTTGGATGGTCATGGTGTCAAATGCAGCACAAGGATTCAACAGGACAAGTACAGAGATGAGCCTTTGTCTGATGCCATTAGGAGGGCATTTGTAACTTTGACATGCGGTCCTGTGCTATGAGCACTCTAAACCGACTGGAAATCCTCAAATAGACTATTGTTACGGAGAAAGTCACACAGCTGATTAGCTACAGCTTCTCAAGTATCTTGACAGAAAGGGAAGGTTTGAATCGGTCTGTAGTTGGCTAAGACCTCTGGGCAGAGTGGGCTTTGAGAGAGGTTATTACAGCTACCTTAAGGACTGTGGTACATATCCTGAATAAAGACAGATTAATCATATCCAATAACGAATTACAACTCAGGTAAAACATCCTGAGCAACCGGTTGGGATGGAGGCTAGAGACAGGATGACGGCTTAGCTGCAGAAATGATAAGTTATTTGATGAAGGTCGATGGGGGAAAAACAGTCTAAATACATAACAGGTTTTACAGATGACATAATCATATTCCTTAAAAAGCTGGAAAAATCCATTCCTGAATTATTAGAACTCCTTAATATATTTGGGAAAACCTCAGGATATAAATTAAACAAATCAAAATCATCAATAATGCTTTTAAATCAGTTAGAAAGTAAAAACCCTCTTAAAACAGCCACTCAATTTAAAATTGTGGACTGCTTTACATATCTAGGTATTCAAATAGTCCCACAACTTAGACATATTGTAGCCAGTAATTATGATCCTCTACTACAAGAAATCTCAAAATTATTGGAAAGGTGGACACCTATACCTATGTCACTAATAGGAAAAATAAACGTTCTTAAAATGAATATAATGCCCAAATTGTTGTATTTGTTTCAAAACCTTCCACTTCCTCCTCCAAGCAACCTGTTCACTCGGCTTAAAGGACTGTTTGTTAGATTCTTGTGGAATAATAGACGTCCACAGACACGACTATCACTACTGTACTTACCCTATGACAGAGGGGGACTCAAGTGTCCCTGCCCTCTCTGGTACTATTGGGCAGCTCAATTAAGAACAATCTTGTTTTATTTTGCAGAAAGAGATGTTCCACTCTGGAAAGGAATGGAAGAACTACAACTTGAGCATCCCCTACCAGTATACCTGTACTCAGCAAACATTAAAATCCTCAAAAAAACAAACAAAAAAAACACACAAAAAACCCTATTGTGAAAAATATGATCGTAGTATGGCATCAAGTTAAAAAATATTTGAGAGAAACACCCACCCTCTCTATTTTCAGCCCTATATGGGGTAATTATTCCTTTCCTCCAGGTAAAACAGATGGGGGGGGTGAATCTTGGGCTACTAAAGGACTGGCAAAAACAGGAGACCTTTACAACTCACAAAAAGTGCTGATGTCATTTGGAGAAATAGCTGATGAATTTAATATATTTAATATATATTTTTTTTAAAATACCTACAGTTGAGAAATTTCATTAGAACACCCCAAAACCAAACATTACGCAGCCCTGAAAAGTCCACAGTAGAAAATGAATGAATAGGATTGTCTCGGGGGGGTTCTAATATCCAAAATGTAGTAAATGTGAGAAGGAAAAGGTATATTTCCATCGTATCTGGCAATTTACAAAAAACAAAAAATCGGCAAGAAAAAAACAAGGGAGGCAAAAGGAGGGGGGACGCAAGACCCTGCAAAGAAGGAGAGCGTATAGCAGAGAGACAGGATGAGAGAGAGGATAGGAGATAGCATTAACAGTACTAGATGATATACATATATATGATCTTATGCTTTATATATATATATGACCTATATATATATGATATATCATAGATAGATATAGACCAATAGATGATTAGCACATATATATATACACATACACACACACACACATACACACACATACACACACATATACATACACACACATACACACACATATACATACACATATACATACACACATACATACATACATACACACATACATACATACATACATACATACATACATACATACATACATTTCCCCCTGGAACTCGCTAACCTGATACCCACAAAATAACCATTTCTCTCAAATATTGTTCACAAATCTGTCTAAATCTGTGATTGAGCACTTCTCTTTTGCGGAGATAATCCGTCCCACCTCACAGGTGTGGCATATCAAGATGCTAATTAGACAGCATGAATATTGCACAGGTGTGCCTAAGCTGGCCACAATAAAAGGTCACTCTAAAATGTTCAGTTTTATCACACAGCACAATGCCACAGGGAGTGTGCAATTGGCATGCTGACAGCAGGAATGTCCACCAGAGCTGTTGTCCATTGAATGTTCATTTCTCTACCATAAGCCGTCTCCAAAGGCAACCGCAGACTACGTGTAACCACACCAGCCCAGGACCTCTGTTACGGGAATTTTAAAGAAAAACCTCTAAATAAAGAGGATCAGATTCAAAGCATCAAAGTTTAAATTGAATTTATTGTTCTTGTACAAGAGGAGCGTTTCACAGTGCAACACACTAAAGGGGTTACAGAGCAAACTCTCCCTGAGGAGCTCTGAGAGTTGGTTCTTATACATTTTCCTAAAAATGGGCTGTCTCAACCCCTGTAAATTGTTAACAGACAATTTGCATATATGGCGTCTAAACAGTTTTCTTCAACATATCCCCTAATGAATAACCAGTATGTCCCCAATCTAGATGTCACCTCTCTGACCTGTCCCTGGCCCTCATTCTGTTCTGGAATCCCTCTATTCATACATTAACCTGAACTTTACCTTACCCTGCCAGTCTCAGTAAAACAGCAATTGTATAAACATTGTATAAGTTAAACATCTAAATAGCAGTGTAACCCTAATTTTTAATTTTTTTGGTAACCAACTTGAGTGGGCAAATACTTACATTCGATGGTGTCTGGCATGTTGGAGAGGTGGTGTTCAGCGGTGGCAGACAGCGTATGTGGCATCATGTGGGTGAGCAGTTTTCTGATGTCAGTGTTGTGGATCAAGTGGCCCATGGTAATGGTGGGGTTATGGTATGGGCAGGCGTATGTTACGGACGACGAACACATATCCAGCAACTTCGCACAGCCATTGAAGAGGAGTGGCCCAACATTCCACAATCAACAACCTGATCTGAACTCTATGCGAAGGACATGTGTTGCACTGAGGCAAATGGTGATCACACCAGATACTGACTGGTTTTCAGCCCCCCCTCAGCATCTTGATATGCCACACCTGTGAGGCGGGATGGATTATCTCAGCAAAGGAAAAGTGTTCACTATCAAAGATTTACACAGATTTGTAACGGGTGTGTGAGGACCCAATTGCAGTAACCCGGACCACAGGATAGTTTGGTAATGAGTCTTTAATGCCTTCTTCTCTAGTCTTTTCAGCAAACACATAATAATGAATGCAGTTAAAAAACAGGCTTAAACACAGAGTCTCTTGAGACTGAGATATGTCCAGTCTCTCATAAGTCCAGCAAGTTGAGGAAATCCAGCAATGTAGCAGCAGGATGCCACACTGGCAGGGAAACCCTAGGAAATGTAGAGACAGATCGTGGTCAGAGACAGTAAGCTGAAGAGTTTACTGGGAGAACAAAGCAGGTTAGTCAGAGGCAGGCAGATTCAGTAACGGGAGATCAGTCCAAGAGAAAATGCTGGAGAGTCTTACATGGAGGCTAACAACAATCTGGCAGTGAGGAATGGATTGTGACAAGATTTGAACAATTTGAGAGAAATGGTTATTTTGTGTATATAGAAAATGTTTTAGATATGAGTTCAGCTAATGAAAAATGGGACCAAAAACAAAAGTGTTTATATATAGTGCATTTATATTTGTTCAGTGTAGATCTGTTTTGTGACAAACTTTTATTGAACAATTTGAACACTATATTACAAATATAGCGCCATTGTCTTGCCATTAAAGACCTTTTAAGGAAAAAGGTATGGAAAGTATTCAGACCCCTTTTAAATTTTTCACTTTGTTTTATTGCAGCCATTTGGTAAAATCAAAAATTCATTTTATTTCTCAATGTACACTCAGCACCCATCTTGAGAAAAAGTAAAAATGTTTGCGAATGTATTAAAAAAGAAACACTGAAGTGTCACATGGTCATAAGTATTCAGACCCTTTGCTCAGTATTGAGTAGAAGCACCCTTTTGAGCTAGTACAGCCATGAGTCTTCTTGGGAATGATGCAACAGGTTTTTTCACACCTGGATTTGGGGATCCTCTGCCAGTCTTCCTTGCAGATCCTCTCCAGTTCCATCAGGTTGGATGGTGAATGTTGGTGGACAGCCATTTTTGAGGTCTCTCCAGAGATGCTCAATTGGATTTAGGCCAGGGCTCTGGCAGGGCCAGTCAAGAACGGTCACAGAGTTGTTCCAAAGCCACTCCTTTGTTATTTTAGTTGTGTGCTTAGGTTCCTGTCTTGTTGGAAAGTGAACCTTCGGCCCAGTCTGAGGTCCTGAGCACTCTGGAAGAGGGTTTTCTTCCAGGATATCTCTGTACTTGCGCATTCATATTTCCTTCAATTGCAACCATCGTCCTGTCCCTGCAGCTGAAAAACACCCCCATAGCATGTGCTGCCACCACCATGTTTCACTGTTGGGATTGTATTAGGCAGGTGATGAGCAGTGCCTGGTTTTCTCCACACATACCGCTTAGAATTAATGCCAAAAAATTCAATCTTCGTTCATCAGACCAGAGAATCTTATTTCTCATGTCGGAGTCCTTCATGTGTTTTTTGGCAAACTCTATGCAGGCTTTCACATGTCTTGCACTGAGGAGAGGCTTCCGTGGGCCACTCTGCTATAAAGCCCCGGACTGGAGGGCTGCAGTGATAATTGACTTGTGGAACTTTCTCCCATCTCCCTACTCCATCTCTGGAGCTCAGCCACAGTGATCTTTGGGTTCTTTTTTTACCTCTCTCACCAAGGCTCTTCTCCCACGATTGCTCAGTTGGTGACGGCGCAGGTCCAGGAAGAGTTCTGGTCGTCCCAAACTTCTTCCATTTAAGGATTATGGATGCCACTGTGCTCTAAGGAACCTTGAGTGCTGTAGAAATTATTTTGTAACGTTGGCCAGATCTTGCCTTGCCCACATTCTGTCTCTGAGCTCCTTGGGCAGGCCTTCGACTCATGACTCTCATTTGCTCTGACATGCACTGTGAGTTGTAAGGGCTTAATAGACAGGTGTGGGCCTTTCCTAATCAAGTCCAATCAGTTTAATTAACAACACAGTGGACTCCAATAAAGGAGTTGAACCATCTCAGGAGGATCACAAGAAATGGACAGCAGTGAGTTAAATAGAGTGTCACAGCAAAGGGTGAACTTATGACCGTGGGTACGTTTCGTTTTTTAAAATTTACAAAAACTTCTGGTTTTTTCTGTCAGATGGTGGTGTGAGTGACATTAATGAGAATAAAAATGAACGTTTTTGATTTTAGCAAATTGCTGCAAATGAAAACAAGAGGTGAAAATTTAAAGGAGTCGGAATACTTCCATACCCCACTGTGGTGTGGGTGTGTGTGTGTGTGGTGTGTGGGGTGGGTGTGGGTGTGTTGTATCTATATATAGATATATATATATATCTATATTATATATAATCTATATATGTGGTGTGTGTGTGTGTGTGTGTGTGTGTGTGTGTAGTATATATATTATATTATATCTATATATATATATATATATATATATATATTATATATATATCTATTACACAACACACCACACACACACACACACCACACACACACACACACACACCACTACCGGTCCAAAAGGTTTTAGAACACCCCTATTTTTTCCAGTTATTTATTGCAATTCAAGTCGTGCCAAGCCCCAATGAATAGCTTGAAATGGTACAAAGGTAAGTACTGAACAGCCAGAGGTAAAAAAAAAGGTTGGTTTTGTAAATAATGTACATTCAGAATTATACAGAAAGGCCATTTTCAGGGAAGACAAAGTGGTGTTAACAATGTAAAGCTTTCTGCAGCAATGAAGGTTGATCAGGCTTGAACAGCTGGTGCTACTAATTCTACGGTGTTCCAACTTTTTGGATTACTATAACCCCCTCTGTCTGCATAAAAGCAGTGTTGGAACACACTGTGGTACCAGAGCCTCATGAGCGTCAGGGACCAGTAGCGTACTGCAGAAAGTAGTGTGTTGCTACAAAAATGGCAAGAAAAAAAGGCAATTAACAATGGACGAGAGACAGACCATCATAACACTTAAAAATGTAGGTCTTTTCCTACAGAGGAATTGCAAAGAAATTCAAGGTGTCAGTGAATACAGTTTTCTTCACCATCAAAAGGCACTCGAAACGGGTGAGGGAACTCTGACAGGAAGCGGTCTGACAGACCCAAAGCCCACAACTGAATCAGAGACAAGTTTCTGAGAGTTAAAAGCTGCGTGATAGGCGGCTCACAGGACAACAGCTTCAAGCACAGCTTAACAGTGGTCGTATAAGTCTCAGTTTCAACTGTGAAGGGAAAGACTTGGAGCTGCAGGGTTGACAGGACGAGTTGCGCAAGAAAGCCATTGCTAAGACGTCAGAATAAGACAAAGAGGCTCTCCTGGGCCATGAAACACCGCCATTGGACTACTGAAGATGGAAGAAGGTATTAGGACTGATGAATCAAAAAAATTCAAATCTTGGTTCATCATGCAGGATCTTTGTACGCCATCGAGTAGGGCAGAGAGGATGGTTCCACAGTTGTGACATCAACTGTCACAACATGGAGGAGGAAGTGTGTGGTCTTGGGCTGTTTTGCTGGATCCAGGGTCAGTGACTTGTACAGAGTTGAGCGGCACCTGAACCAAAACGGCTACCACAGCATTCTGCAGCGCCATGCCAATACCCTCTGGTATGCGCCTACGTTGGTCAGAGGTTTATCCTACCCCCAAGATAATGACCCAAACACAAGTCCAAGCTATACCAAAACTACCTCAAGAAAAAAAAGAACAAGATGGTAAGCTTGAAAAACATGGAGTGGCCAGCACAGTCTCCAGACTTAAACCCCATCGAGCTGGTTTGGGATGAACTGGACAGAAGAGTTAAAGCCAAGCAACCTACAAGTGCCACACATTTATGGGAACTTCTGCAACAGACCTGGGAAGAACTTTTGAAATATTTGATTTCTTTGTACAAAGAATGCCACGAGTGTGTTCAGCTGTTTATATCTGCCAAAGGTGGCTACTTTGATGATCAAAAGTTTAATATATTTTGGTCTATAAATTGATTCTATCATTTCTTTTTCAACTCAAATTGCTTATTTATTCTATCCTTTCATTTCAGAGTGCAATGACACAATGAACTGAATAATTTTCAGTAAAAAACTTGAAAAAGTGTGGTGTTCTAAAACTTTTGACCGGGTGTGTGTGTGTGTGTGTGTGTGTGTGTGTGTGTATGTATGTATGTATGTATGTATGTATGTATGTACGTACGTACGTACGTACACACACACAGACACACACCCCACACACCACACCCACAACACATGTTCATATAGATAGTACACCTAAGTAATAGAAAAAAGGAGACGTAGAGGATAGGAGATGTGTGACCTACAAAGATAAAGTAAGGAGGGGCATTTTCAGGAACTCATTGCATTAGAAGTCAGAGTGTTTTGCAGTCGGACCAATATAATCCCGTAACACCTTATAAATGAGCAAGCAATGTTATGCGAAAGAGAACCAATAAGAGCATCCAGGCCTGCACAGTAGCTTTTGCTCGTGCTTATGTATGACAGCCAATGACCTTCTAAAACAGGCAATGTCTCTAAAACCGATTTAGCCATTCCTTTGCCGATGGGATGTCCGGGAAAAACCATGAATGTATTATAGTCTCTTAGTGGCAGTCATCCTGCAAATATAACTTTCTTCTGTGCCAATCTGGTTATTGCCACTAATTCAGCGGAGTTCATTGAATAGAGAATATGGGGGGGGTACATAGGAATGGGAAATCCTAAATATTTTCGATGATCTAGCACCTTGTACCAGGACCAGACACGAGGGACACTTCCAAAAAATATGAAGGTATGTGCCACACTGTTCTTGATCACATTTTGTACAGTTGGGATTGTCTGTCAGTTTCATTGTAAAGCGCCTATATGGTGTGGCATAAAATTTTGTCAATCCAATTCAATTTGATTTGTATAGCCCAAAGTCACAAAGTACATTTTGCCCTCGGAGGGCTTTACAATCTGTACGGGAGTGACACCCTCTGTCCTTAGACCCTCGGTTCGAATAGAAAAAAACTGGCCCACAAAAACCCTTTTACAGGGAAAAAAAAGGGGGGATGGAAGAAACCTCAGGAAGAGCCACAGCGGGATCCCTCCCCAGGACGGGGACAGACGTGCAAGGATGTCACGAGTACAGGACAAATCAACAACAAACATATTGTACAATTACAATGACTGACAAAATGATAATGAATCACACAATGAATGATAAAATGACCCCAGTAGCAGATACTGGTAGCAATAATGACAGTAATAAATGTTGTAGTGGACATCGTGCAGGATTCACAAGCAGCACGCCACAATCCCACGAGAACCTTGATGGACGACAGAGCACAGAAACTCCGGGGAAGTTTGCTTAGTAAACATGCATTAATGAGACATGTATGTCCAGAGAGAGAGAGAGAGAGAGAGAGAGAGGGACCGACCCCCGGCCAGTTCTAATCCTATGGGCAGCATACTTAAGGGATGACGTGGGCGGCTGTGGCACCGAACGGGTCGTCCACTAATCAGATGATCGGCGGTTCGATCCCCGGCTCGTGCGGTCTGCATGTCGAAGTGTCCTTGGGGCAAGACACTGAACCCAAATTGCTCCCGAAGGCTGTGCCTCGGTGTGTGAATGTGTATGAATGCTTAGATCCGCACCTTGCACCTTGCCATGGTAGCCAATAGCCATCAGTGATGAATGTGTTGGAATGGGGTGAATGAGATATGTTAGTTAGTGGCGCTTTGAGTGGTTGGAAGACTAGAAAGTTGCATATATAATACAGTCCATTTACCATGCCTGAGCCCAGACCTAATATAAGGAAGTCTTAAAGTGTTGACTGTGTCTGCCTCCTGAACCCAGAATGGTAGTTTGTTCCACAGAAGAGGAGCCTGATCTCTGGCTCCCAATCTACTTTTGGAAACTATGGGAACCACAAGGATCCCAGCATCCTGAGAGCGCAGTGTTCTAGAGGGGTAGTAAGGTATCTTTTAGATACGATGGTGCCTGACCATGAAGAGCTTTGTAAGTAAGGAGAAGAATTTAAATTCATTCTAGATTTAATAGGTAGCCAATGCAAGGAAGCCAAAATGAGAAGTGTGATCTCTGATCTTGGTTCCTCTTCAGAAAACCCATGCAGCAGCATTCTGAATTAACTGCCAAAGTCCTAAGAGACTTATTGGAGCAGCCTGATACAAAGAGTTACAAATAGTCCAGCCTAGAAATAACAAATGTGTGGACTAGTTTTTCTGCATCCGCTTGAGAGACAATGCGTCTGATTTTAGCGATGTTACGTAAGTGGAAGAATGCAGTCCTCGAAATTTGTTTTATGTGGGATGTTAAAGGACAAATCCTGATCAAAAACAACTCCAAGATTCTTTACAGTGGAGCTGGAGGCCAGGGTGATCCCATCTAAAGTAATAAGTCTCTAGAAAGAGATTTTCTGAGGTGTTTTGGTCCAATTACAAGAACTTCGTTTTGTCTGAATTTAACATCAGAAAATTGTAGGTCATCCAACTATTATGTCCTTAAGACATGCTTGGAGATTAATCAATTGATAGGTTTCATCAGGCTTGATCGATAATCATATACTTGGGTATCGTCAGCATAACAATGAAAATTGTAGAGTGATCCTAATAATTTCCCTAAAGGAAGCATATATAACTAAATAGAAGTGGTCCTAGTACAGAACCTTGTTCCATAACAAACTTTGTATGATGGAGATTCATCATGACGTGAACAAACTGAGATCGATCTAAGAAATACGACTTAAACCAGCGTAGGGCGGTTCCTTTGATGCCCATTTGTGTTCCAGTCTCTGAAAAAGAATTGGATGGTCAACGGTGTCAAATGCGGCACTAAGATCTAAAGGACAAGTACAGAGATGAGTTCCTTTTTCTGATTGCCATTAGGCGGTCACTTTGTAACTTTGGACTAATGCGGTCTCTGTGCTGTGATGATGCACTCTAAATCCTGACTGAAATCCCTCCAAATAGACTATTGTTAGGAGAAGAAATCACCACAGCTGATTAGGTACAGCTTTCTCAAGTATCTTAGAGAGAAAGGGAAGGTTTGATTCGGTCTGTAGTTGGCTAAGACCTCTGGTCTAGAGTGGGCTTTTTAAGAAGAGGTTTAATTACAGCTCCTTAAAGGACTGTTAGTACATACTCTTATAATAAAGACAGATTAATCATATCAATAAAGAATGACTAAACTAGGGTAAAACATCCTTAAGCAGCCGGTTGGGATGGGGTCCAAGAGACAGGTTGACGGCTTAGCTGCAGAATGATTAGTTATTTGATGAAGGTCGATGGGAGAAAAAGAGTACTAAATACATATCAGGTTTTACAGCTGTTTTCAAAATTGCTGTATTCAGAATGCAGATGTTGCTGTTGAGCCAAGAGGTGATGGATTTTGTCTCTAATAGTTATAATCTTATCATTAAAGAAGTCATGAAGTAGTCATTGCTACTTAGACCTAAAGGAATAGATGGTTCAGTAGAGCTGTGATTCTCTGTTATCCTGGGTACATGCTGAAGAGCAAAGAAACCTGGGGTTGTCTTTTATTCTCTCTATTAATAAAGGAGTAGTCGGTGCTCTAGCATTACAGAGAGCCTTCCGTATGTTTTGAGATTATCTTGCCAGACTAGATGAGATTCTTCCAGTGTAGTGGCACGCCATTTGCATTCAGATTTCGTGCCTCTTGCTTTAATTTACGAGTCTGACTGGCTATTACCATGGTGCTAACCTCTCTTGTTTAATGTCTTCTTTTTCAGAGGTGCAATAGCGTCTTCGTGAGGGGCTAAAGGAAGCAGACAAGTCCTCTGTTACATGAGACATTATAGTCCAGCTAATAGAACTCAAAAGGTTATTTAAAAATGGTCGACAGAGAGGATTCTGTGGAAAGACCATTAGATGTACAATTTCAATGCCATATGAAAGAACAAGATCAAGGTGTGGTTCAGATAGTCGGTTTATTTACACTCTGACAAGAAGCCAATTGAATCTTAATAGAGAGATAAACCACAGTACTAAAACTATCATTGTGGTGTCACATGAATGTTAAAATCACCTACAATAATTTATTGTTTTAAGGATCAAGCTGATGCAAAATTCAGAATAAGGACCTGGAGCTCGATATACTGTAACAAATTAAATGGCTGCGATGTTTCCAGGTTGGGTGCGTGAGGCTAAGAACAAGACTTTCCAATACAATTATAATTTAGTTTGGTTTAGGATTTTTAATAGACTTGAGTCAACTATGGCTCCAAGTCCACCACCTCGACCCGTACTTCAATCAATGAGTATTGCAATGACTCGGAGGATGTGGTTATTAACGCTTCAACATATTCATCCTCCTGCAGCCAGGTTTCTGCAGACGACAAAACAACCAATATCATAGTCAGAAATCATTGACTCTAAACAGCTTTAGATACAAAGACCTCGAATTCAGGAGTAGACATTTAATTCTCTTATTTTGGACTGTTGGAGATGTTGATTTAACTCTTAGTAAGTTGTATGATGAACCCCTCTTTGTTTTTACTTTAAATAATGTAGGTGGGACCGGGGACCAGACACAGTCTCGACTAGAAGGAACTGGGTGGGCAACCTGCTACGTAAGGAGGCGCCAGAGAAGCGTTGTAAGATCTGCCAGCTATGCCTTCCTGGCTCTCTCATTGGGTGTCGACATTGCGTTTGGTCAATTAATAAAACTTGGCATTTATCTAGATATGTGAGAGCTGTCTCAAAAAATTCAAATGTGGGTATCGGATGCTTGTCTCTACCTAATAGTACCAGGTTCCCAGAAATAGTGGTCAAGTGTCTTATTGAGCCCACATTTTTTGCTGGACACCACCTCGACAGCCAGCGGTGGAATGACACACAAACATGCGTACTTCAAACATTGTCATCACTGGTATCATTGGGGTAGGGGCCAGCAGAATCAGACAAACTACGGAGGCCACTATCGTGTGGCGCCGGCGAGGTCATAACACCGTAAT
>NW_020859627.1:0-3041 GCF_000972845.2 Larimichthys crocea | reverse complement strand
CTCCTTTCTGTCACCCAAGGACACCGTACAATAAATAAAAGTAGAGCAAATAACAGAAACAAACAAAAAGTAAAACCATAAAGTACCAAACTACAAGAATACAAC
This sequence comes from Larimichthys crocea, assembly GCF_000972845.2. NCBI lineage: Eukaryota > Metazoa > Chordata > Actinopteri > Sciaenidae > Larimichthys > Larimichthys crocea. Next base: position 2,936 of record NW_020859627.1, on the reverse strand, counting down.
ATTAAAAACAAACAGGATATATAACATGAAACATTAATGGTGCGGTCTGTCAGATATTTATCAGTCACTTTTCCATATATAAATCCATCGTAAAGTTTCTACAACGCGCCATGGGAAGTTATGAAGTCACTGAGTTCAAGTGTTGAAATCACGTAATCATCATCGGTCAACAACACTGGGACCTACTCGGCTCTTCCTGCCCGAGAAGGAGGCAGCTTTCCTGGGGGAGGTGAGCCGTAGAGTCCGTGTGGAGGACTGACCGGGTCACGGAAAACAGTTTGTGTGTCGTTTGTTTTACAAGAGAAGTTTATTTATGCTGTAAAATAATTATAACAAACGGACACAAACCAAACTAAACTTCTTGTTGTCATTGTTCTGAAGTCAGACTGCTTCATGAAATGAGGGTTATAGTTATAGTATAAATACAACATGAAGACAAAGAGAGAAATGTGGATTCTAAAACTAAAATAAGAAGTAATATATATTACATTAAATTAAAATTATATCAAGTTACAATTAAACAGTGGGTGATTAAAACAAACGGACTTTGCTGAGTTTCCCTGGGTCCACACCCTGGGATCCCACCCAATAGGTGTCCGCACAAATTCCCACAGGTGTCCACAACGACCCCACAGGTTGGCGGACTTCAGCGACCCACAGTCGAGCTCAGCGTGCCACCCAGTCTACAACCTCAACGACCCCATCAGGTGTCCTCTGCGGACCCACAGGTTTGCCCCTCAGCGACCCACAGGTGGAGACTTCAGCGACCACAACAGTCGCGCTCAGGGCCACAGTCGACCTCAACGACCCAAAGTCGACCTCAACGACCCACAGGTGTCCTCCTGCGGACCCAAGTTCCCTCAGCGACCCACCGTGTGTCCGACTTCAGAGACCCCCCCCCACCCCCCACAAAGTGTTTTTTTCGAGCTCGCGGCCACAGTCTCCCTCAACGGACCCACAGGTGTCCTCTGCGGCCCCCACAGGTGCCCTCAGCGACCCACAGGGGTGCGACTTCAGCGATCCCCACAGTCGAGCTCAGCGGGCCACAGTCTGGACCTCAACGACCCACAGTGGACCTCAGCGGACACCCATAGGTGTCCTCTGCCGGACCCCACAGTCGACCTCAGCGACCCATCAGGTTGTCGGATTCAGCGACCCACAGTCGAGTTCATCGGCCCACAGTCGACCTCCCGACCCACAGTCGACCTCAGCGACCCATAGGGTGTCGACTCTAGCGACCACAGTCGAGCTCAGCGGCCACAGTCTACTCAACGACCCACAGGTGTTCCTCTGCGACCCACCCACAGGTGCCCTCAGCGACCCACAGGTGTAGACTTCAGCGACCCACAGTCGAGCTCAGCCGGCCACAGTCGACCTCAACGACCCACAGTCGACCTCAGCGACCCACAGTCGACTCAAACGACCCACAGTCGCTCTCAAGCGACCCATGGCTCGAAACCTCTGGCCACAGTCGACCTCAGCAACCCACAGGTGTCGAATTCAGCGACCCCACAGTCGAAGCCAGCGGCCACAGTCGGGACCTAAACGACCCCCACAGGTGTCCTCGTCGACCACAGGTGCCTCAGCGACCCACTGTGTCGACTTCAGCGGCCCCACAGTCGAGCTCAACGACCCACCAGTCGGAACCTCAGCGACCCACGGTCGACCTCTGCGGACCCACCGTTCGACCTCAACGACCCACGTCGGACTCAGTGACACGGGTTCGACCTCTGCGACCCACAGTCGACCTCATGCCCCAACAGGTGTCGACTCCAGGCGAACCCCCACAGTTCGAGCTCCTCAGCCCGGCCACAGTCGACCTCCCCCTCAAAACGACCCCAACCAGTCGACCTAACCGACCCACAGATGCCCTCAGCGACCCACATTGGTGTCGACTTCCAGCGACCCACCAGTCGAGCTCAGCGGCCACAAGTTTCTACCTTCAACGACCCCACACAGGTGTTCCTCTGCGGACCCACCGGTGCCCTCAGCGGAACCCCCACATGGTGTCGACTCAGCGGACCCACAGTCGAGCTCAGTTTCCACAGTCGGACCCTCAACGACCCCACAGTCGCCCTCAGCGCAACCCACATGTGTCCTTGCGACCCACAGTCGACCTTCAGCGACCCCACAGGTGGTCGACTTTTCAGCGACACACAGTCGAGCTCAGCGGCCACAGTCGACCTCAGCGACCCACAGCTCGACGTCAGGCGACCAACAGGTGTGCTCTGCGACCCACAGGTGTCCTCACCGATCCCACAGGTGTCCCTCACCGGTACCCACCAGGTGTCCTTGCGGACCCACAGTCGACCTCAGCGACCACAGGTGTCCTCTCGACCCACGGTGTCCTCAACCGACCCACAGGGTTCCTCTGCGACCCACAGTCGACCTCAGCGGGGGGACCCCCACAGGTGTCCTCTGCGACCCAACAGGTTCCTCACCGACCCCAGGTGTCCTCTGTGGACCCCAGGTGACCTCAGCGACCCCACAGTGTCCTCTGGCGACCCACAGGTGTCCTCACCGACCCACAGTCGACCTCAGTGACCCACAGGTGTGCTCAGCGACCAACAGTCGACCTCAACGACCCACAGGTGTCCTCAACGACCCACAGGGTGGAGGGTTGTGTCCATGATTCACATGCCTCTCAAGGCCTCAGTGGCTCCGCAGAGGTAAATACGACACTATATTTGTGAGGATACTATCAGGTATGAGATGTCATCAAACATATTTCTAATTGTTTTCTTTGGGATTTTGACTTCATTAAAGTCACAACAGAGACACAAACTGATCAGAGTCCTTTAATTGAATGTATAATAGAGTTGGGGGTGGCTTTAGGTATTGATTCAAATATGTTACAATTAACACTTTAAACATAAATCCTCATATGACATGATAATGTAAATTATACATGACTAGTTTTTACCATCATACATCTG
>NW_020859626.1:0-531 GCF_000972845.2 Larimichthys crocea | reverse complement strand
CAACTCAGCAGAGGATCCATAATAATCAACATAAAGTCCAGCATAGAGAGGCTGAGTGAACGTGGTCTGGACTCTGTGGAGGAGAGTCATGGTTTCAGAGACGCTGTAGAAGGACAGAATACCTGCACTGTGATCCAGGTACACTCCAACTCTGGAGGACCAAGGACCTGAGACAGGAATGTAGACTTTGTTGTAATAAAAGTTAGAACTGTTTTTTAAACAATATAACGTCCAAGATTTGTTATTGTCTCCAAATGAACATTCAAGTGATCCCCCTGCTCTGCTGATATTCTTGTATGTGACTGCAACACCAACTCCTCCTCCTCTCCTCTCCACCTCCCAGTAACAACGTCCAGTCAGTCTCTCTCTACTCAGGACCTGAGGCCAGTCAGTAAATCTGTCTGGGTGACTAGAATAAGACTGATGTTGACTCATTCTTGTCACTTTTCTGTTCCCCTCAGATAATAACAGCTTTGTGTTTGCTGTGTTTGGATCCAGTGTGACTTCACGTGAATATTTTAAGAACTCAGC
>NW_020859625.1:0-1166 GCF_000972845.2 Larimichthys crocea | reverse complement strand
CTAGCTCAGTTAGCTTGTTAGCCTGTTAGCTGAGATTTCAGCGACGGTTTGTCTTATTTTTGATTTTCTAACATCTTTTTCGTACAAAATAAAAGTTAAAGTATGACACGTGACAGTCTCTGTGTGTCGCTCTGAAACTTTTAAACAGTTTAAATCTTTAAATCTGTCACTTTGAAACATTTTAGACTTTTCTAACAAAAGTAGCAGTTAGCCTGTTAGCCGCCGTGCTAACGTTAGCCCGTGACTCGGCTAAACCGAACCGGGCCAAACTGTTTCTAAAACTAACGTTAGATTAAATAACCCGGGTTTAACGGCGACAGACAGCTCCGTGTGTGAGTGCAGCTTCGAGACAAACTGTCATTTGTAGAAGAATCCAGGTGAATTACCTGAGTTAGAGTCCGAGGAGTTCAACAAGTTTTCCGTCGCGTGCTAACTCACTGACTGACTTCCGCTGTTCACGTCCAGAGCGCGCGCCTGCTGCTGGTGCGCACTAGTGATGGGAAGTTCACGAACGAGCCGATTCTTTAAAGTGAACCGCAGCACTGTTCGAGTCTTTTAACTGACTCGAATCACTTTCTCGGACAGTAATCAGAATCAGAAACACTTTATTAATCCCCGCAGGGAAATAGTTTTTGTTACAGCAGCTCCCAAACGGTAAGTGAGATAGTAAGTGATAGCAAGAAAACAAAACTTTAACACTATACACCTATACAATATCCTATTTTAACACTTTTTACACATGTATAAATAACAGTTAAATCAAACCAAGTAACCGTGAACTATGTAATATGTAAATCTAAAACCTTCTAAAGAATTTAGTCTTTGAGAGACTGTACAGAGAATACACTGATCGTTAAACTCATTACTCCGAGTCATATAAAAGATTAGTTCAAGTTGAACGATATGTTCACAGCCAACACACCACTAGATCATAGCATTATGTGAAAGAAGGACAGGGGGCAGACATTTCAAAAAGTCTGCAAGTGTAGTGGTAGTCAGATCAAATCAAATCAGATTTTATTTGTATAGCCCAATGTCACAAAGTACATTCGCCTCGGAGGACATTACAATCTGTACATTTGCTGTACACACAACATTTTTTCTTTACACAGTAACACACATTGCACATTTCTCCTTTCGTACTTTGCACTAAATCAACACTGCCA
>NW_020859624.1:0-963 GCF_000972845.2 Larimichthys crocea | reverse complement strand
TTACATTATTACAAATACATTTAAAGGACGTGTTTGGACATGAAACATGACCTCATATAAATAACTGATAAATAGTTTCATTCATGACAAAAGCTTTTAAATAACTGTAACGCACAAAGACGTGAGTAAATGTACTTAATTACATTTCTGAGCTCCCCCATCGTTACCTGACGGGATCACGGTCAGCTCTGCAGCTGGTTCGTCGTTACAGAAGTACTTTGCGCTGTGTGAGACAGAAGCCTTGAAGATGTGCAGAGATTTATCCGCCAGCGAGCTGTATGCTCTGAAAGGGTCGTGAACGAGTCGTATGTCGCGGTCACCGACGATTTTAAGAAGGTCCACTTTGATTCCTCTCGTCTCTCTGCTCCACGTCACGTCACCGTCCACGGAGCGAGGACACGGCAGAGTGATGGACTCCTTCTCCTTTATTACCGCATGGTGTGATTCTGCAAAACAAAACACTTCAGTTACATTTACTCTTTGTTTAATACAGTTAAAGACTCCAGTGGACATGTTTCACACGTCTCATCTTCAGTCTGCAGTTTGACTAATCAAATCTAATCATGTATTGTAGTCATACAGTAGTCTGCAGTGTCTGTACCTGGCTTTGTCTGTGTAGTTGTTGCAGTTGTTGTACTGTATCCTGTGTGGAATAGTTAAAATATGTATTAGAAGGTAGATATACAACAAACACATGATTTGATACAAAAACTCATTTTTAGTGTTTTTTTCTTGTGTCATTTCTTAATGAATTCAACAATTTAACCTTTAGATCTGTTTCATCTCACTAATGTCCTTTTTCTTTCTGCCACGTTCACTTTCCGTCCTGACAAGTGAAAACGACTTGAACGCAGCATCAAACCTGCTCTCCAGTCTGGACTGTGTTCAAAATGTTTCCTCTCACCTCGCTCAGACGCATCACCTTCAGTCACCTTCAGATAAACTGCTGCTTTTCCATCACAG
>NW_020859623.1:107319-114636 GCF_000972845.2 Larimichthys crocea | reverse complement strand
CATGAATAGATCAATGCATGTTATATAGTCCATAAATCCAAATTAGTATAGCAATAAAACAAAATCAACGAATAGTCAAAATCAAAATCAGTATAGCAATAACCAAAATCACGAATATTAAATCAAAGTCATGTAAGCAATAAAAAAAAAGAAGATGATCAAAGTCATGTAATAAAAAAAAATACAGAAACAAAAGTCATGTAATAATAAACCAAAATCGAACAAAAAACTTATGAATGAATCAAAGTCACGTGTAGTAATAAAACAGAATCAGTGTGTGTGTGTGTGTGTGTGATAAATCATGCTTGCTGTGTTCGAATGCAGAAAAACTCATCTTGAGGTTAAAATAATGAATTCAACATAACTCAGTGAAATTGGAAAGGTGCGACAATGATCACCTTGAGACAACACAATCACTCACAGTTACTTAATTGTCCAATAGTAAAAGTCCATTTGTCCAGATGGCACCACATTGTTATCTCCAGTTCAAAGTCCTTGGCAGAGTGGCACCAGCTCCAGCACAAACATTGGCTGTGCTTTTTGATCCAAAGATCCTTGTTCCCCTACTACAAAGTTCTCATACCTCTTCCTCCTCAAAGTCCATCGAATCACTGTCCGAGTTCTCAAGGTATCCGGGATTGGGGAACAAGTCAGAGTGGTCAGTCCCCACTTGTGCCATTTGAGCCTCTGCCATCTTCATGGTTGCCATCATGGACATCTGACGAACAAAAATCTTCATGAGCACATTTCTCAGTATGGGTATGATGCAACAAACCACTACAGAAATTACTAACAAAACAATTAGAGCTGTTGCTCCTATTCTAGCAAATGTAGCTCCCCACTGACCAAATGTTTCACTAAACCAATCCCATACTGCCTTATCCCTGCCAGCATTTCTAGATGCTTCTTCACCTAACTGACTGAATTTAGCCATGGCTGCCGTGAATGTTCCTCCTGGTGCAGTGTTATTAGGTATGTATGTGCAGCAGTGATCCCCAATCATGTAACAGACCCCACCTCTTTCAGCTAACATCCAATCTAACACCTGTCTGTTCTGCCAAGCTACTCTACTTGTTGCATGTAGTTGTTCCCCTAGGGCCTGAAGGGCCTCATTGGTGTAATTAATAAAACGCTGCTGGTTATAATAGATGTAATTAATCCAATCCACATTCTTGTTAGGAGTAATCCAAAACAATATAGATTCCAGTCCTGCCTTAATCTCATTTCTGGCCTTAAATTCTTCGGGGATTCCCCTAGGCTGCCCTATTGCATCCAAATAAACAAGTGGATCTGCAGAATAAGATCTTTTGGATCTAATTACTTCCTGGGGTACCTCCTCTATCCTAAGGATGTCACTAACTCCTTTATACACTACTCGTATGGGCACTTTCATCCTCACCAGGGTGCAAAGGCCAATCCACCTGGGAGGGAGTGTGTTACGTAATTTATCTTTTCCTATCTTTTCCTATCTTTTCCATACTATCAGCTACAGCAGTTGTTTGTTCAAATAAAAACTGGATGCTGGGCACGGTCATATTAATATTCAGACATATCTGATCTACTGGTTCTGGGTTTTCATACCATATAGGTGTTGTAGGAAAAGCTGGAGTTACCTTTGCATGTGGAAACCATGACAACACCCAGGTTACTTTACAATTTACAGTAGTGTTGCCTACATCAACTCCATTCCAGTTTCTACTGGTATCAGCAAAGCCTCCACTAGCAAAGCATTCATAATCAGCTGTATCATCTATTTTGTAGTCTGTAGGGGGCTCATTCTGAGGAGTTAACAGGTTGAATTCAGCACACAGATTGCTAGTTATTGTAGGTGATGAATTGAGCAGACGATGTGTATTCTGGGAACCGTAAATCAACCTACATTGAATACCACACATTGGCAATGAAAATATTCTCACCGTCTTTCCTGGAGGATTAAATTTGCCTCCCCTACATTTTTCCTGCTGTGTCTTTGCACATTTCTCAAATGAATATTTTTCTGGGATTACTGTTGGTATGGTGGTGGGGGCCTGTGCACACACCACACACTCATCAAAAGTCAATTCTTTTACAGTGTACCATACCCATTTATACCACCCATTATGTGTCGCCTGTTCCCGCTTTTTGTCTATCTGACTCCTGAACCTAGCTCTAGTAGCTGCAGTTGCAATTGATTCTTCTAATGGAGCATTTTGACTCTTGGTCATCTTTGCGTGATTGGTTGTTGCATCATACTCATCTGATTTATGTCTCTTGGCCCCCGTCCAAAGCAGTTTCTCCTTGGCTTGATCGTTGGGTGGCATCTCCATCAAGCAGTTTGCCACCATCAGCACCAGCAGGTGGATCACCAGTCTCATGTTCATCTCTGCTCTCTGATTCGCTTTTGTTTTGAACAGGCTTTTCCTCTTCCTGTTTTGCTCTTGTGGCTCTGGTGCAGTGATTTAGGTGGTACCATGTGGTGCTTCCTTCGACCTGAACGGCTGTTGGCGTTGCCCGCACCACCTTATAGGGACCTTCTCGTCTCGGCTCGTGCCACTTCCTTCTGAAGACCTTAATATAGACTTCGTCTCCCGGGACCACGTGGCTCTCTGTTACCAGACTGGATTCTGGGGTTCTGCTTTTTTCCTGCAAATATATAGATCTGTGTATGGCAGTTAATTGTCTCATATACTCTTTTATCTCCATTTGCAATTGCTCAAGCGGAGGTCCCTTATGGGGACCCCTTAAATGTGGTGTAGGCATGGGTCGACCCGTAAGCATTTCATGCGGGGTTAGATGCGTCACTCTGTTTGCTTGCATGCGATAGCTCATTAGTGCCAGTGGTAAAGCATCCATCCAATTTAGCTTTGTGCTAGCACAGATTTTGTTAAGCTTAGCCTTAAGGGTTCCATTTACTCTCTCAACCAGGCCTTGAGACTGAGGATGATAAACACACCCTAATCTTTGTTTTATTCTTAACTGCTGCAGGATTCCTTTCCCTACTTTTTGGATAAACGCTGATCCATTATCAGAGCTTATTTCTGATGGTATGCCAAATCGTGGAATTATTTCTCTTGTTAAGAATTTTACGACTGTTTCAGACCCTTGATCTTTTGAGGGTGTAGCTTCAACCCATCGACTGAACCTGTCAATAATTACCAACATATACCTTTTTCCTTGAACTGATTTTATCATATCTACATAATCCATTACTAAATGTTTAAATGGACCTTCTGGTACTGGAATATGACCTGCTGGTGTCTTTATTCCTTTTTTCACATTACTCTGAGCACAAATTTCACACTGTTCCAACACTTCATCAACCGTTGATTGCAAATATGGTGACCAATATCCTTGCTGTCTTATCTTCCTAATTACTTCCCCCCTCGCACAGTGATCAACACTGTGCGCCTCAGAAATCAACATAGTCAACAACGCTACTGGTGCAACCAACAAACCCTCATGAGATCTCCACAGCCCTTTTTCATCCTTCGTTGCCCCCCTTTGTTGCCAGACGCTATGTTCGCTCAGTCCTGCATTTTGTTGCATTAGAATAATGTCTTCTGGAGTTACAATTGGTTCTAACGATACCAAAGGTGTCATAATGGGAACTTCACTCTTTGCCGCTAGTTTTGCTGCTTCATCTGCTGCATTGTTACCTCTTATGATGTCTTCATTACCTTTTTTGTGTGCTTGGCACTTTATTATTGCGAGTTTTGTTGGCAACATCATAGCTGAGATTAGTTCCACGATCTGTTTCTGGTGTTGAATCGGAGTACCATCTGCTTTTTTGAAACCTCGCTGTCTCCAAATTGCGCCATATAGGTGGCAGACTCCATGAGCATATGCTGAGTCTGTGTATACATTTGCAACCTTATTTTCTGCCATTTTACAGGCCTCTGTTAACGCTTTTAGTTCTGCTAACTGGGCTGAGCACGGCTGGCTACAACTTTCAGCTTTTGCTGTTTTGAACTCGTTTTCGTCTTGTCTTATAACAGCAAAAGCTGCATGATTTCCTAGATGATCCCGGAAACAGGAACCATCGACATAGTAAGACACATCTGTATTCACAAGAGGGGTGGACTCCAAATCAGGCCTCAGTTTTGTGTATTTTACCGCTTGTGCAACACAGTCATGTGACTCACCTTCAAACCCAAATGGAATTGAGTCTGCAGGGTTTATAGTTGAACATTTCTTTATCGTTACATCAGGATAAGTTAACAGTGACGCATACTGTAAACACCGCGCTTGGGTCAGCACAAATTTGCCTCGATCAAGTAGCTCAGCGATCTTATGATGCGTATATATTGTAACTGGATAACCCATCGTGATAGTGGATGCTTTCTCATACGCATAATGAATGGCGGCTAGTCCCTGATAGCACGGTGGCCAACCTTGGGCCACATTATCTAGTTTGGAGCTGTAATAAGCGATAGGCTGTTTTCTTCGACCACTACAAGTTTCCTGCATTAACACTGCTGATGCATATTCATTGTAACGATTGGACACATACAAATAGAACGGTTTATCATAGTCAGGTACCGCTAAAGCTGGAGCTTTTTGCATGTCTTCTTTAATAGTCTCAAAGGCTATCACAGCCTCAGTTGTCCATTTTAATGGGGCTTTCAGTGTTTGAGTTCCCGCCTCCTTCATCATCTCTCTCAGAGGAGCTGTTTTGACCGCATAGTCCTCCACCCAATCAGAGCTAAATCCTGTCATCCCTAGAAATGTCATCATTTGACCCACAGTTTGGGGTTTGGGTGCTTTGCTTACACCCTCCAATTGCGTAGGCGATATGGCTATGGCCCCATGAGATATCACCCTCCCCAAATACTCAACCTGGGGTTGGCAATATTGAAGTTTTTTCTTGGAGGCCTTATGTCCTCCCTCTGCCAATTTTTGGAGCAATTTAACTGAGTCTCGATGACATTCATCCAATGTTGGTGAGCAAATCAACAAATCGTCAACATATTGAATCAGCGTGCTATTTAACACGAGACCCTCAAGGTCCCTTTTTAGTGCTTGATTAAACAGACTCGGGCCATGTTTCAGTCCCTGCGGGACTCTGTTATATGTGTATTGTTTACCTCTGTATGTGAATGCAAACAATTTCTTTGATTCTTCAGCCAATGGAACGCTGAAGAAAGCAGAACACAAATCCACTACTGTGAAGAACTTTGCTTCTGGTGAGACATTTGTAAGAAGTGTGTGAGGGTTTGGAACGTCTGCTGGCCAATCCTGAATCACCTCATTCACTGCTCGGAGATCATGCACCAATCGATGATTTGATTTATCTGCTTTCAATATTGGAAATATCGGCGTATTACAGGGACTTTGAGTTTCAAATAACACTCCTGCTTTCACTAGCCCTTCCACTGTTTGGCTGATTCCTTCCTCTGCTTCTGGTTTTAGCGGATACTGTGGTTGCCACGGGAGCTTCATATTTGGTTTCAACCCTATTTTTACTGGATTGGCTGATTTTACCAAGCCTACATCGGTGCTATGTTTGGACCACAAGTCTTCAGGAACGTGTTTTAACATGTCTTGTTTCAATTCATCTTCATTTTCAGCAAGCTGCGTCATTTGTTTCGCTTCACGGAAGGCGATTTTTACTTCTTGTGATCTAGCATGCATGGAGGTGCCGCATAGAATTTTGATCATGGATTCATCCGATGACTGGAAGATCAATGGATTTTCAGTTTTCTTCCATTTAATCTGTGATGCAACTTTCATCATTGGGCCTAAGTCTTTTGACTCAAAATTTTGGTTAACCAGCAAGGCGACATGTGGCACAGATTCTGGAACGTTATACCACCTTGAGAGAAATGAATTTGGCTTTACATTTAACGCAGCACCTTCTTTTCCAATTATTATGTACTCAGTTACTAATTCAATGACCAAATCTTTTGTGGCATTTTGCCATTCTTCACTGAAAATCTCGCTGCGGGATGGATCGTAGAATACCGTACAGTGATAGTCTGAACGCGGTTTCTTTGCTTCTGGAATTTGGGCTCGAATGTATGTTTCCCATCGTCCAAACTCCTTAAGCACCGGATTTGTGATTTCCGCTAGCCAGTAGGCTGTTGCTGTCTCTGCTTGAACATTCATTTGGAAATTCACACCTGAATTATCAATGTAAACTCCTTGTGGAGAGCACCAAATCTTTATTTTTAGTTGACACAGTGCATCTCTCCCTAGCAAATTTACAGGTGTGTGTTCAGATACTAGGATTGGCAGAATGGTTTTGTCATTACCAATTGATAGTTGAACTGGAGCTGTTACTGGAATCGTCTGTGGCTGTCCCGAGAATCCTACTGTCTTGACAAATTTGTCTGACTTGGGGAGGTGTGAGGCATAGTATGGACTTACACATGTATATGTTGCTCCAGTGTCAACCATCATAGGTGTTGATCTGCCTTCTATTTGCACCTCTAACATTGGCTCGACATTAGCTGCTGTTGTCATTACGGCTAATTGGCCCTCCCCAATAGGATTCTCTGGGCATCCCTAGTACCCGTGTTTAGGCCCACCCCCGGGATTGGCCGGACTGGCGTTCCCACTTTGAGTGGGCTGACCCTCAGACCCCCGTCCTTTTTCCTGTTGAGCCGGCCATGGATTTTCAGGACAGTCTCGACGGTTATGTCCAGGTTGGTTACATCCCCAACACCGTTTATGTTGTCCAACCCGATTTCCCTTCTGGGCCGTTGCTTTCTTCCCTCTTCCTCTTGGTTGCTGTATGTAAACATAAACAACAGGAGGAGCTTGTGGGGGTGGGGCAGGAGATTGGTGGTGGATCGGAGGATCAGAAGGCACAGCGACTGCAGGAGCAACAATTGCCCCACTCTGTGCTTCTTCATCATCATTCAATACGGGAGCCTGAACCTTTTTCTTGCTCCTATTGGTCAGTTCAGTTAGTTGAAGCTGTGAGACCTTTCTTTGAACCGCTCTCTCTTGTTCACGCAACTCTGCTCCTCCTTTCCTGTGTCTGTCTACTGCAGTATCACATGATCACAAAATTCTCTGTGAGGTTTTGATATCAACCCCACCACATTTCAAGTTTACTTTTTACAGGCTGGGCATGGCATCTATAATGGAGTTCCGAAAGATTGTCGTTAACAGTGGACTATTCTCTGGATCTTCTTCATCCTTGTTTCCATCGTTTCAACTGACGGCTGATGTAAGCAGCTGGGTTCTCAGTATGTCAGTGGTTCACCTTTAGTGCTTTAGGGTCAATCCGAACGGGATACTCCCTTCGCAGGGATGACCAGAGGGCAGGTCTATATGGGTTAAACTCCGTTCCATCAGAGTTAGGGTCAACATCCATGCATTTTCCATTTAACC
>NW_020859623.1:97319-102319 GCF_000972845.2 Larimichthys crocea | reverse complement strand
TTCTTCTTCATTTCGCCATGGTAGGTGGATGACTGACGTGCATATATTTACAGTAATTTTAACTTCCCATGGCGGTCTGATGGCCATACCACCCTGAATTCGCCCGATCTCGCTCTGGATCGTCGGAAGCTAAGCCAGGGTCAGGCCTGGTTAGTGAACTTGGATGGGACACGCCTGGGAAATACCGGGGCTGTAAGCTTTTCACATCTGGCCGGGAAACAAAGCCTTCTCTTCTTCATTTAGCCACGTGGTGATGACTGCCGGCATACATACCGTATTTCCTACTCCCCTCGAGGCTTAACGGCCATTACCACCTGAATCGCCCGATCTCGTCTGATCTGGAAGCTAAGCAGGGTCAGGCCTGGTTATACTTGGATGGGAGACCGCCTAGGAAACGCAGTTGCCTGTAACTTTTTCACATCCGGCAGGGAAAAAAGCCCTTTTCTGTCTTCAGTAGCCATGGTGGTGATTGACTGCCGTGCATAATATACAGTATTTCTCACTCCCCAGAGGCTTACGGCCATACCACCCTGAATGCGCCCTATCTCGTCTTGATTCTCGGAAGCTAAGGCGGTCAGGCCCAGGTTAGTCTTCGATGGGGACACCGCCTGGAATACCAGGTTGCTGTCAAGTTTTTTATCATCTCTGGAGTGACAACAAAGCTTTGCTTCTTCAATAGACCATGGGTGGTGATGACTGGACGTGGGCATATATACAGTATTTCTCACTTCCCTGGAGGCTTACGGGCCTACCACCCTGATGCGCCGGATTCTTGTCTATACCTCGGAAGCTAGAGGGTCAGGCCTGGTTAGTACTTGGATGGGAGACGCCTGGGATACCAGGTGCTGGTAAGCTTTTTACATTTCGGCGGGAACAAAGCTTTTCTTCTTCAATTTAGCCATGGTGGTGATTGACTGCGAGCATATATACAGAGTGTTTCTCCACTTCCCCAAGCGAGGCCTTACGGCCATACCACCCTGAACACACCCACAGAGGAGGAGTCTGTGCAGTGTGAGAGAAGGGAGGACTGAGGAGCTTTGTTTGTAGCAGCTGGCTAATATAGCAGCCCACTTTTCTTTTTTTTTTTGTCTCATAGACTGAACTCTTCTTGGAGAATTTTAGTTTGCTCATAGTGGGTAATCTCCCCACAGCAGTTTTGCTGTTTGGGGGGATTTGTTTTGATTTATCGGACAGACCACATGGCAACGGACAAAGGAACGGAGCAGACGATGCAGAGTGTTGGAGAAGGAGTGCGAGGGGGAGAGGGGAGAAGCACGACGGAGGATCGCGTTGAGAGACCGGCAGGACGACGGGAGGGATGTACGGGAGTACCGACGGTTAGAAGTGGAGGTGGAGGGACTCGGCTGAGGTGTCCATGAATGGACATTCTTGCGAGTGAGTAGCGGTGGGCAGTGTGGAGTGGGTTGACGGGTTGCCGTGTCAGGAGAGAGAGACCTAGAGAAATTACTATGGATGAGGAGGAAGGAAAGCCGTAAGCGTCACTGGATGGGACTGACGGATCAAAGGGGCTTAGTGCAGGCCAGAGAGGATAAACAATTTAGGGACATGGTGGTCTCTGTTCATAACAATTGGCTGTTGTATGGTGGAGGATGCTGGGATTTTGACAGGCTGCCAGGAGTGGGGTGTACGGCCATGTCTGCGATTAAACGGCGGCAAGTGGCCAGGACGGACATTGCAGACGGGACACGATGTTTTAAAAGTTTCGCTTTAATGAACAGGTACGAGTCTCTCCCGTATTCCACAAAACTGGAACATGGAGAAGGAGCCTTAATATTTAGAGTGATACTTACGCGACCGACCGGTGCAGTGTGCCGACCTTGTGTCAGGCCGGGGCACATCCTCAGGGAGTGCCCCGGACTTCAAATGTTTCAGGTCGGCGAAGAGGGGGCACTACGCTCGGGGAGGATGCATGGAGCGTGGCATTTTGGCGAGGAGAAGAGGAGGATGGAGAGGGAGGGCGGCCGGAGGAGAGGTCGGAGGGGACGATGGTGTGGAGGGGGGCGGAGGAGAGAATGGCGGGCCAGGATGAAGAGGTGGAAAAGGAATTAAGCATCCGGCGGTAGGCTCGGACAGCAGTGACGGTGGAGAGAAGGACGACGACGTAGGACATGACGGAGCAGGGGAGAAAAGTGGAGGACGACGGGTGACAAAGGAGACCGACGGATAATGATGGAGAGGGACACAACAGCAGTGGAAGGGGGCGAGCTGAGCGACACGGAGCAGGTGGGGTGAGGAGAAAGGAGGGGAAAGAGACAAAAGAGACCCGGGACTGGCTGCCAAAAGGAAAGCAGAGGATGCAGTCACGGAGCCGGGGGAGGGGGGGGGCACAGGACCCACGGTCTGGCATGTTGAGTGCGCTTTAGGTTTTGGTTTAGTGTATATTATTTTCTTTTGTTCATGACCACAGTAACTTCTGGTTAATGTGAACGGTTCTTAGGGGACGAAAACTGAAGTCATGTTGAACAAATAAGGAGTGGATACCTGTGTACAAGAGAAAATTGTGGATGAGGGTGATAGTGAGGGATGTAAGGGAGATTGGGGGAGGGGCTTTACATAATAATAGGTCTAAGAATGCCCGAGGCGGTGGCTTTATAATGATAAAGAAAGTCAGGTAGGGAGATAAGAGAGGTATATAAAGATAGGACAGGGAGAATAATAGTTATAGAGTTTAAATATCAAAATGTGTTGTTTAGATTAATCAACATATATGTTCCAAATATAGAAATAGACAAGAGAAGCATAATAGATGAGCTAAGAGGGCTCGTGACTGGGAGATGCATAATAGTGGGGGATTTTAATATTAAATGTGTAGGTTAGATATAGGGAAAGGTGTAGCTTTCAGATGGGAGAAGTCAAGGGAGATGTTGATAGACATGATGAGAGTGAAGGCCTTAGTTGATGTGTGGAGATATGAAAATCCAGAGAGGAGGGAGTTCTCTAGGAGACAAATGAGGGAGGGGGTATTGAAACAAAGTAGGATAGATTTGGTTCTAACACAGGGAGAGAATACACAAATATATTGACAGGATAAGATATGAAGTAAATTCACTGAGTGACCATGATGCGGTCAGATTTAGGATCAGGGTAGGGAGAGAGGAGATAGGGGGAGGGATGTGGATTTTGAATGCTGGGTATATCGAAGAGGATGAATACAAACAGCAGATTAGGGAATTATTAGAATGGGCGAATGAGGAAATAAAACTATGCGCTGAAGGCAATGGGGTAGATGCTCAGATTGGGGCGATATGGGAGAAAGCGAAGAATGAAATCAGGTCAATAAGCATTAGATATGGTAGAAAAACGAAAATATGAAATAAATGAAGCGGAAGAACAGGGCCTGCGGGAAAGCTTGGGGGGAGAGCTGAGCACAAGAGAAGACTGGAGAATGAAGAAGCTACAGCTTGGAGAATTATTTAGAGGTAAGATTGGGACTTCCAATGTTGAGCACGCGAGGTTGCATAGGCGCATCTCCGGAGCAAAGCAAAATCACGCACTGGATGGGAAAGCAGGTGCACAGCTTCCTTTTTAGGTTTGGACAGCGTCAGCACCGTCGGCATATATCCCTGACTTAGGACTCCGGGGGGGGGTCTCGACGGTTATGTGGGCGTTATGCCTGGAAAGGGTTGCAGGACGTTTTTCGGAACTTTTACTAGGGGGGTGGACTGGCGGGATAGTGGTGGGAGTGGCTGGATGTGGCGAAGTACCGCTGTGCCCAGAGGCATCGACGTAGGTGTGCCAGAGACATAAAGGGGGGAGGTGGCTGGAGGCAATCCAGGGGTCTGAAAAGTGCAGGAAGACGCCCAGGGAGCGATGGGGATAGGTATCGATTGTCTAACAGTGCCACAAGGAGTGATGGCAACAATGGGTTGAGGTGTTTCGGGAGATAGATGAAGACCGGGATGGTGCAGAATACGGATGTTGGGAGGGGGTGATACTTTGTGTTTTATCGGGAAAGGAACGCCGCTGGTTTGCAGACTTATCGGCCACTAAGCCGACTGATGGAACGTGGTACTAAGCTGTTAGCCAAGGTGATTAGCAACAGAATAAAACGAGTGAAGGGGATTATGCATGTAAAATTGTTCATCGAGTTTTTACAGCAACCAGGCAGGGAATAGCCGAAACAATCGCAAACAGTTCGGGATATATATACTGAATCTGTGCGAGAAGACGGGGTGGGGGAGGTAGTGTCTTGGGAATAGATGGGAATCTAAAGCATTTTGATCGGGTATAACATGAGTTTCTGTTTTATTGTTGGGAGAGATTGGATTTGGTGAGAGGATTGAGAGATGGTGGTGGGTGAGGAGGGTCCAAGGGTCAAGGAGCTGTGTTAAGGTAAATGGAGTGCTGGAGCGGACCGTGTTGGCCTGGCGACAGAAGCCATTAAGGCAGGAATGCCCTCTATCAGCATACTTTACGCCCTTTCGGTAAGAGCCCCTGGCCTACTAACTAACAAAATGATATAAGAGTGGCAGGCATACGACATCCAAGCTGGGGGACGCATACAATCAAACCAATATGCGGATTACACAACAATAACAGTGAAGGACGGGAACAGTTGAAAAAGGGTGCTGTAACTGATAGCACGTATACGGTTAGGCATCAGGCGCGGAAATAAATAAAGGGAAAAATCTGAGAGATGTAATAGTAGGGAAGTTAGAGAGGGATGGAGTAGGCTTAAGGGTGGAGGATAGGTACATTAAGGTGCTGGGTGTATACTTGGTTGTAGGAAACTTAAAGAGTCACACGCAGGCCACAATGGGCCAGGGGTCATTAATAAGATAAGGACCATTTGCGGGAGCGTGGAAAAGCCGGAAGCTCAGGCTGAAGGGAAAGGTACGGTGGTCAATAGCCGCTTACCTTCAGTCTGTGTAATTGTGTTGACTGTTTTAGAAAGCTGGTGTGGTTATAATGCACCTTAACAGGATCTGTGTGATTTTATAGGGGAGGGGGAGGAGGGGTGTCCAAGATGCACAGGGGGA
>NW_020859623.1:54543-97309 GCF_000972845.2 Larimichthys crocea | reverse complement strand
CGCAGGGAAAGGGGGAGACCGCCGGGGGGGGGTGGCGCCTGGGGGGGGCTTTTAGAGGGCGGTAAGCCGTCAAGCAGGCAGTTGCCAGGGCGTGAGGCAACGAAGGAGCGAATGTGTTAATGTTTGAGGCTGCGTTGGCGCCTGGGTTTATGGTGTGGCCGTTGGCTACGGCCACAGGCCGGGGGTCCAGATAGGAATAAAGCCACAAACAGGCCGATGCAGTTCATGTTCCGGGTCACTACAACTTCCAACGCCATTTACCCTATGGAATGGACGAAAATGAAAAGTATCTCAGTGCAGAACACACCAAATCCACAAGGCTACGTAGAGTATGCAGTACTCAAACCGCTGCATTCTCGCTCTGGGATCGTGACACTGGGAGACCAAAAAGCCACAAGTGCAAACAAGAGGGCAATGGAGTGGTAATGGTGTACCGGCGCTAAAGCGTGCACTAACAGTACATACCTGCTACAAGGGCTTCCAAAACGCTCTCTCTCTGCAGCTCTATGTGCGCCACAACAACACGAGCCCTCCCTCCAAATAAACTGTAATTAAAAATAAACCATCGCTTGATCTGCAGTCTGACACACAGGCCTGGCAGCCCTGAGACGTCCGAACACCGTTTTTTTTGTAACTTTTTTAAGGTTAGTGTGTTGTTTAGCATGCGATAAACGAGAGAGAGGCGCGAACAGACAAGAAGAGACGCGCTCCTGTAATTATATGCAAAGACATGGGCCATAGATAGTCCGCGCCAATCAACAGCTGATGCCCAATTGCCGGCCCGGCATTAGCGCGATCAGGCTGTGTTTTCTGAGTAAACAAAGGCAGCTGTCCAGGTGGAACGGCATTAAAAACATCACCAGAAAAACCACGAGAAAAAACAATGACAAAAGCACAAACACTCTAAACTCTATAGAGATCAGGACTCCACGGAGTTTACGTGAAAAAACAAACAACAAAAGAAAAAAGTAAAAAGCGACTTGAGAGGCTAACAGCTTTCAAATAATTACATTTATATTTTTTTATCGCCCGATAAGAGTCTCAACGTTAACGCAGCACGTTAACGCCGATAACGCCCACCGCTATTAAAGACAGAACATCAAGATGTTGTGTGATTTGGTGAATGCTGACAGTTTTTATATATAACACCTTAAATTTAATTTCAATTCAGGAACACGCTCAACATACGGCACTGTACAGTATGCATTAGTCAAACCAGCTCATTTCCGCTCGTTGATCTGTGACACTTGAGAACCAAAACCCATTACTGTAAGCCAAACAAATTTGAGCACCGAGAATGCTAACGATGGTTTAAGCTACGTCATTCCAGGTAGAACAACTGTAAAAAAGTTCTGTGAGAGAACCCATCTCCTGGTCATACCCTGTAAAACACATGGTGGAGTTACAGTAAAAAATAGACACGCCCGGAGAAGGGGGGGGGTCTCCCTTTCCCGGGACTTTGCAGGAACCGGCTGGACTCAGCTGGAAGACGGCTGCCATTCGCTGGCGTTGCACTTGAACGGGAACTTTTAAGTTGCTACTACTGTAGTTTGGCAGACTCCATGAGCATATGCTGAGTCTGTGTACACATTTGCAACCTTATTTTCTGCCATTTTACAGGCCCTCGTTAACGCTTTTAATTCTGGCTAACTGGGCTGAGCACGGCTGGCTACACTTCAGCTTTTGCTGTTTTGAACTCGTTTTCGTCTTGTCTTATAACAAAAAACCTCATGATTTCCTAGATGATCCGGAAACAGGAACCATCGACAATAAGAACACATCTGTATTCACAAGAGGGTGGGACTCCAAATCAGGCCTCAGTTTTTTGTGATTTTACCGTTGTGCAACACAGTCTTGTGACTCCACTTCAAACCAAATGGAATTGAGTCTGCAGGGTTTATAGTTGAACATTTCTTATCGTTACATCAGGATAAGTTAACAGTGAACGCATACTGTAAACCCGCGCTTGGGTCAGCACAAATTTGCCTCGATCAAGTAGCTCAGCGATCTTATGATGCGTATATATTGTAACTGGATAACCCATCGTGATAGTGGATGCTTTCTCATACGCATAATGAATGGCGGCTAGGGATGTATTTTGTATGTCTATGTGTGTGCCTTTATGTGTCTGTGCATAATATGTGTGTATGTGTGTGCCTTATCATGTTCTATTCAAAAGTCCATATGCGTCACACTGACGACACACAGAAACTCCGGGGAAGTTTGGTTAGTAACATGCATTATTGAACATGTATTGTCCACAGATGGTGAGAGAGAGAGAAGAGAGAGAGAGAAGAGAGAGAGAGAGAGAGAGAAGGGGAAGGAAAGGAGAGTCCCCCCGGCAGTCTAATCCTATGGCAGCAAACTAAGGGGTGACCTGAGCCAGCCCTAACTTAAGCTATCAAAGTGGAAAGTCTTAAGTCTACTCTTAAAATGTTGACTGTGTCTGCCTCCCGAACCCAGATGGTAATTTGTTCCACAGAAGAGGAGCCTGATAGCTGAAAGCTCTGGCTCCAAATCTACTTTGGAAACTAACGAACCACAAGGAACCCAGCACTCTCAAGTGCAGTGTTTTAGGGGTAGTAAGGTATTTAGACTCTTAGATAAGATGGTGCCTGACCATGAAAGAGCTTTGTAAGTAAGGAAAGAATTTTAAATTCTATTCTAGATTAATAGGTCGACACGGAATTAACTGCAGGGTTCCTAAGAACTTACTGGAGCAGCCTGATAACAAAGAGTTACATTAGTCCAGCCTAGAAGTAACAATGCGTGGACTAGTTTTCTGCATCCACTTGGGAGACAATGCCTCTGATTTTAGCAATCTTACGTAAGTGGAAGAATGCAGTCCTCGAAATCCTGATCAAAAACAACTCCAAGATTCTTTACAGTGGAGCTGGAGGCCAGGTGATCCCTTCTATAAAACTAAAGTCTCTAGAAAGAGAGTTTCTGAGGTGTATATGGTGTCATCTTGGGGTTTAAAGTCTGACCACCAGGATGAGTAGGACGGAATGTGAGATCGACTCAGGCACTTCTGATGTACTTTGAGAGTGTCTCTAATTCTCCTGGACAAGCGTCAATAAATATACAGCCACTTTCACACACTTTCTTCCCTCCTGACTCACCATGACCACTGACTTAAAAGGAGTGAATGAGGGTTTTACCCACTATGACGTGGTGCTGCTGCCTTCTTGCCAGTCACCCTTGTGAAAGAGGCTTGATCCAATGGGTTTTTTATCGGTTAAATAAAGGTATAAAAACACTCTCCCAGTATAAGATGGAATTCAAAACTAAAATGGGGCAATTCAATTAAACATTGAAACACTCATTTTGACTAGTTTTTCTGCATCCGCTTGAGAGACGATGCGTCTGATTTTAGCGATGTTACTGTGACAGTCTTGCTGCCACAGTGGGTTCTTAGCACGGACCAAACCCATTGTAAGGGATTTTATTCGACACAATCAGACCCACACTACAGCCGATCACAGGCGTCTCGCTGCTGTCGGCCTTGTGTCTTCTTTGTCCTCTTCCTCTTGGCCCAGCAGTACTGTCGTGGAAAGGAGGGCGAGAGTGATAGGCAGTTGGTACCGTGTGGCCGATCACTGTCCCCTGGCGCTGCTCTCCTGAGCCCTCCCCACACCTCTCTCCTGCAGCTGATGCACCACGCCCCCCCTCCACAGTTACGTAAGTGGAAGAATGCAGTCCTCGAAATTTGATTTATGTGGCCGTTAAAGGACAAATCCTGATCAAAAACAACTCCAAAGTCTTTACAGTGGAGCTGAGGCCAGGTTGATCCCATCTAAAGTAACTAAGTCTCTAGAAGAATTTCTGAGTGGTTTGGGTCCAATTACAAGAACTTCAGTTTTGTCGAATTTAACATCAGAAAATGTAGGTCATCCAACTTTTTATATCTTTAAGGCATGCTTGGAGTTTAATTAATTGATAGATTTTCATCAAGCTTGATCAATAAATATAATGGGTGTCGTCAGCATAAAAATGGAAATTGATAGTGTTCCTCAATAATGTTCACTAAGGAAGCAATAAATAGAAGTGGTCCAGTACAGACCCTTGTGGGACTCCATGACAAACTTGGATAGCATGGAGGATTCATCATTGACATGAAACAAACTCAGATCGATCTAAGAAATACGACTTAAACCAGCTTAGAGCAGTTCCTTTGATGCCAATTTGATGTTCCAGTCTCTGTAAAAGAATTTTTGGTCAATGGTGTCAAATGCGGCACTAAGATTTAACAGGACAAGTACAGAGATGAGTCCTTTGTCTGATGCCATTAGGAGGTCGTTTGTAACTTTGACTAATGCGGTCTCTGTGCTATGATGCACTCTAATCCTGACGAAAATCCTCAAATAGACTATTGTTATGAGAGAAGTCACACAGCTGATTAGCTAGCTTTCTCAAGTATCTTAGACAGAAAGGGAAGGTTGATATCGGTCTGTAGTTGGCTAAGACCTCGGGGTCTAGAGTGGGCTTTTAAGAAGAGGTTTAATTACAGCTACTTTAAAGGACTGTGGTACATATCCTGATAATACAGACAGATTAATCATATTCAATAAAGAAGGGCTAACTAGAGGAAAAACATCCTTAAACAGCCTGGTTGGGATGGGGTCTAAGAGACAGGTTGACGGCTTAGCTGCAGAAATGATTAATGTTATTTGATGAAGGTCGATGGGAGAAAAATAGTCTAAATACATATCAGGTTTTACAGCTGTTTCCAAACTTGCTGTATCAGAATGCAGATCAATGCCTGTTGAGGGCAAGAGGTGATGGATTATGTCTCTAATAGTTATAATTTTATCATTAAAGAAGCTCATGAAGTCATTGCTACTTAGACCTAAGGGAATAGATGGTTCAGTAGAGCTGTGATTCTCTGTTAGCCTGGCTACAGTGCTGAAGAGAAACCTGGGGTTGTTCTTTTTCTCCTCTATTAATGAAGAGTAGTAGGCTGCTCTAGCATAACGGAGAGCCTTCCTGTATGTTTTGAGATTATCTTGCCAGACTAGATGAGATTCTTCCAGTTTAGTGGCACGCCATTTGTGTTCAGATTTACGCGTCTCTTGTTATAATTTACGAGTTTGCTGGCTATACCATGGTGCTTACCTCCTCTGTTTAATTGTCTTCTTTTTCAGAGGTGCAATAGAGTAGAGAATAGAATAGAGTTGTCTGTAATGAGCCTGTAGTACTATCAACAAGATGATCTATTTGTGAGGGGCTAAAGGAAGCAGACAATGCCTCTGTTACATTGAGACATGGCATTGAATTCAATGCTGAAGGAATCACTTCCTTGAATTTGGCTATAGCCCTATCAGATAAACACCTGCTGTAGGAGTTTCTGCACAAAGGCTTATAGTCCAGTAGTATGAACTCAAAGGTTATTAAAAAATGGTCAGACAGAAGAGGATTCTGTGGAAAGACTATTAGATTATCAATTTCAATGCCATATGAGAGAACTCTGGGTTGTCGACATGGTTTTGGTCAGCTAATAAACTTGGCCATGTTTCTAGATATGAGAGCTGCGGCATCCAAAGTGGGATGGATGCCGTCTGTCCTAATCAGACCAGGTTTTTCCCAGAAAGGTGTCCAATTGTCTATGAAGCCCACATCGTTTGCTGGACACCACCTCGACAGCCATCGGTGAAATGACGACATGCGCCTAAACATGTCATCACTGGTCACGATGATGATGAAACATTAATTTTAGTGACCTCCGATTGGCGTAACCGGGTGTCATTACCGCCGACGTGAATAACAATCTTACTCTATCTACGGTTATCTTTAGCCAGCAGTTTCAAAAAAGACTCGATGTCACCCGCTCTGGCCCCCGGGATGCATTTAACTATGGCCCCTGCTGTCGCTAACTTCATGTTTCGGACTATGGACCTGCCAATGACCAGAGTTGGCCTCTCAGCGGGTGTGTCGCTGAGCGGGTAAAGTCTGTTAGAAACGTGGAGCGGTTGGTGGTGTACCGTGGGCTTCAGTTTGGAGCTATGCCTCCTTCGAACAGTCACCCAGCCTCCCGGCTGCTCGGGAACTACCGGGGGACGGCTAACCGAAGCTACCTGTGGCTGTACCGCACCGGCTACAGGGGACTGGCTAACTATCTGAGCTACTGACTGTTCGGTGGTGCGGTACCGTGCCTCTAACTCACTGACCCTCGCCTCCAAAGCTACAAATAAACTACATGTATTACAAGTACCGTTATCACTGAAGGAGGACGAGGAGTAACTGAACATGTGGCACACAGGGCAGGCCGGAGAGAGCAGGAGAGGAGAGGAGAGAGAAGCCATTGCTATCTCTAGTTAGTGTAGCTAACAGAAACTGGTAAACTAGCAGATTGTGGTCACTACAGTAAAGAGACCTGTTCGTGCACAGACAGAACAAGTCTAAGGATAGTGCAGAGATATGTAGATAATCGCTGATGTGGGAAATATACGAAAATCTGTTTAGGTGAACAGAGCAGAGAGCACCGTGGAAGCAACACCAATAACCGGAAGTGACTCAATACGTTACCGCAAAACAGGTCGTCACGTCTCAGCGACAGCAGCTCAGTCCACAGGGAGTTAGGAAGCAACAGGGGACTTTTATGGTCTTTCATTGCCCACAGACCGGGCTTGGTCCTCCTCATTGCCTTAAAAGAGTCATTTTATACCTCTTTTCACACAGTTCCCACAGTCTTAATGACATGTCTGTAAAATTCTTTGATCAAAATTCCTCACAGATCAAACACAGCAGTCCTTTCTGTACCCTGTCTATAACGCTCAGTGCTCAGACAGCAGGTTTCAGTGCCTATCCCTTTAAATGCTAACGTTAGTGTCTAACAGCTAGCGTTAACGTCTAACAGCTAACTATAGGTTAGGGTTAGCTTGTGGTAATCGGACAAGGAATACAAAGCAACCTTACATTTCCGCTATGAAAGTAGATTAGTGCCATATATCTGAAGAAGAGCAGACTATGATTTGCACTTGTAAAACCCGTAATTCGCAACTTGTGAATGCGCATCTCGCAACTTGTGAACGCGCATCTCAGAGTTTGTAAGTGTAACTTCAGATCCACACATCTGCAAAAAGCAAACTGCAAGCATATTTCACAACTTGTGAAAGCGCATCTTCGAATTTGCACTTGTAACTTCAGATCTGCAAAGCTGCACAACATGATTTGCATGCGCAGGTTCCTATTTGCTCGCTCAGTTGCGTCATCCTTCTCACGTGATTTTTGGCACGATTCACTCGGATGGATTTGAAGGAAACGATTTGCGCGCAGAGACCAGGAATGCCTGTTCTACCACTCTTGTCCAAGAGGTGGCAGTGTGGTTATTGGATAATATATCAATAAACGGCTCAGTGGTGGTGGTGGGTGGCTGGCCATAGACATATATACATAGAGATACATAGACGCCGCATTGAGCGGGTTGGTCGTTGGTCGCGATACGTAAACGGCGCCGCCGTATTGGTTCGGGCAGATCTGCCCGTAAACTAATACAAGGAAATGGACTGAACTTCATAAAGCGCCTTTCTACAAAGTTCTTTAAGTTAATGTCTCTTATACACCCATTCACACACACACTAATATATCTGGGAAACAAACAGGCACCAAAAAACCAACGTATGTAACTTTTAAAGTGATGATTATAAATGTTTATCCTTATGTAAGCACCAAACCAACGTATGTATTTTTCTAATGCTGAGTGTTTACAGCTACTATGTGTGTAACACTGTTACTGTGATGATAAATATTGAAATATTTATATTTAACATTTAATCTGTGTCTATAATAACCAGATCCTGAAATTAGATGTGACATGAATGGGTTTTCTGAATAAAGAGCACACACAAACACTATATGTGTGTGTGTGGTGGTGTGTTGATATATATATTGTGTATATATATATATAATTAATATATATATATATATGTGTGTATATATATATTTCCCAGATATTAGTGTGTGTGTGAATGGGTGTTATAAGAGACATTAACTTAAAGAACTTGTGTAGAAAGGGCTTTATGAAGTTCAGTCCATTTCCTGTATTAGTTTACGGGCAGATCTGCCCGAAACCATACGGCGGCGCCGTTTACGTAGCGCGACCACCACGACAACGCTCAATGCGCGGTCTAGTATATATTGTCTATTGCCAAGCCAACCCCCCCACCACCACCACTGAGCCGTTTATTGATATATTATCCAATAACCACACTGCCACCTCTTGGACAAGAGTGGTAGAACAGGCATTCCTGGTCTCTGCGCGCAAATTGTTTCCTTCAAATCCATCCGAGTGAATCGTGCCAAAAATCACGTGAGAAGGATGACGCAACTGAGCGAGCAAATAGGAACCTGCGCATGCAAATCATGTTGTGCAGCTTTGCAGATCTGAAGTTACAAGTGCAAATTCGAAGATGCGCTTTCACAAGTTGTGAAATATGCTTGCAGTTTGCTTTTTGCAGATGTGTGGATCTGAAGTTACACTTACAAACTCTGAGATGCGCGTTCACAAGTTGCGAGATGCGCATTCACAAGTTGTGAATTACGGGTTTTACAAGTGCAAATCATAGTCTGCTCTTCTTCAGATATATGGCACTAATCTACTTTCATATTCCGCCATCTGTTTTCCCATGGATAGTTGGTATTATTCCTTCTTTTATGTTCAGTCTGGCTGTCAGTCCTGCCGAGGTAGAAAGGTTGCCTCTGTGTGAAAAGTGTCATGAGATATCTTTTGTTATGATATGGTGCTATATATATAAATAAATAAATAAATAAAATTGAATTGACCTGAATAATGTGTCCACTTAATGTTTGGGAAAGAGGGAGAAGGCAACCCTATAGTAAGTTTAGCTCCAACACCCATTTTCTTGTTTCTTATCAGCTGTTCAATATTATTTCACTCATGAGCTGTCTGTTTAAAGGTTGGAAAAAAGTAGTAGTAGTAAAACTAGTTTTGACACATACATTGGCCACATGAAGACCAGTGGTTACCCCCAAGCAACCAGCACTTTGCTTTGTTCCAGGCTTGTTAAACCATGTAACCCAGTCCTCTGAGAGAAGAAGGTCTAGGAGCAGTAATCTGCGCGAAAAGGGCTGGGGGTGTTTGGGTGGGGGTTCTCTTCCTTTTTCCATCTGCTACTGACTTCCAAGTAAACCTCAAGACTCCTTTTGCCTAACACCATGTCATGACTAATAAATGGCTATATTTAGGTAGTCTTGTGTCAATGTTGTCTTGTGGTTTCCTGTTTTATTTTGTGATTTTCTGTTGTACTTTAATAATAAAAGATTTGTTTATTTTACACTTTGTCTCCCAAGTCGTGCGTTTGGGTTGAAGCCATTGTTCTAGCCATGACACACCACCTGACAAGTCAGTTGACATCAGGGCCCCCAAATCTCATGAATAAAACATATGGCTCAGTCAGCAACTGAGTGGCAAGGAGGGTGGAGGCAATGGCTGGGTCCCATCCATCACTGTCAAGATGCAATCTACACACATGTGTGCACACTCACAGGTTTGTCAGCAGCATGTGGGCTGATAGTGTGGATATAAGAAGATACATTTGTCTCAAGGAAGAGGAACCCCTAAAATACACTGCATGCGGAACAGCTGCAGAACGGCTCCACTCCGGAACGACAGCGTACTCCGCCGTCTGCCAACTTACACATAATCTGTTTGTGATGCACTCAGGTGCGTCTCCTCCGGACACCAAGCGTCGGGAGAATGCACGAGATCTCGTGAATTCACGCATAATTGCGCGATATTGCCGGCTGTAGTCTCTTTGACTCCTGCGATGGCATTCCACGCTGCATCTTTTTTTCTGGTGTCCTTATAAAAAGGATGTGAGGTGTCATAAATGATTACGCCTGAAAACCCCTCACCTGTGGACTTTTACTAATATTCAAACAGATAGATGAAAAACCACAATGTCAGGCTACAGTTTGCACTGTTGTATTATTTACACAGTTTCATTCTGTGACATCACTAAGGTACAGCTCAACAAGTTTGCTACTTTTTTCCTCAACTGAAAATTTACATTCCTTAGAGAATGTTGTCAAGGAAAGAAATAGTGCGGCACTTTCTACAGCCAATTTAAATTCAAACTCAACATACCTCACTAACACAATAATATAGAATCTTATCTAAGCTCAGGTAGAAGGTGGGTGGAGAGGTAACCAAACTGTATCAATAAAAATGGGTGTAGTCACAAACTGGCCTTGTTGGGCAGGTTTTATTGTTTGTTTGTTTTTACAGGCCACAATTTTATTGAAAAATGAGCAAAATGACAGACAGCACACAAACGTTATGTGACTGTAATAAAGATTTCGGGGTGATCCTGTGTAGTATCGATCGATAGATTTGTTCATTCATTCATTCTCAGGCCCTGATCATTAAATTCCACAATTTATTTATTTATTTAAAGCTTAATGTAAATGTTAGAAATGTGGAAACTAATAGAATGTGAACTAGGTGCCCATTTATCAATTAGCAAATGCTTTGCTGCTCAGTTTCAGTATCCTTAAATCCAGTTAAAACATTTCATGCAAGGTTTTAATTTACTTTTTATTTTTTTCGTTGTAGTTTTATGCTTTTCATATTGTTCTTATTTCTAGTTGTTATGCAACTGCTCTGTTGAACTATTCAGTGTTGTCCATTTCTGTCTTTATTCTGCTCTATGAAGCACTTTGGGCTGCATCTCTGCATGAAAAGTGCTATATAAATAAATAAAGTTGAGTTGAGTTGCAATGTAATCAAAGCAATGTAATTGTGTAATAGTTTTAGAGCAGGCTATCTCAACACTTTTCATATAAATAATACATGGACTGTATATCAAGTCTTTTCTGGTCTAGTTGTCTCAAGGCTCTTCAACACTACATGTTTTATTCACGCATTCATACACTGAATGCCACCTGCTCATCAGTTTTTGGGAGCTAACCACTCACACACTGATGGTGCAGCCTTCGGGAGCAATTTGGGGTTCAAATATCTTGTTCACACACAGGGCACATGCAGACTGGAGGAGCCAGGAATCAAACCATTTGCTTTACCAAGTGGTTCAGGAAGTAGAGCGGATCTGTAGATGATCACCTGATCAGACGACCTGCTCTACGTCCTGAGCCACAGCTGACAGAGCAGGTCTAGACTGCACTATTTATAATATTATCACAACGAAGTGATATGTTGGTGTTCTTGTTTTTGTCTTGTGACTTCCTGTTTTATCTTGAAATTTACCTGCCCTCTCGTTTCAGATCACTTGCCCTTCCCTTGTGTGTTACCTGTTGCCGTGATTCCTGATTGTCTCCACCTGTTCCCCATTACCCATCTGTGTCTGTCTATATAGGGGTGCTGTGTCTCCTTTTGTCCTGTGCCAAAGTGTTTTGTCTTACGTCCGATCACCCAAGCCAGCTCCAAAGTCCTGTTCATAGTCAGTGTGTATGTTCGTGAGTCTTTTTCTGCCTCGAAAGAGTGATTTTCTGTTCTACTTTCGTAGTCTTGCTTTTGGTTCCTAGTGCTTAGTTTAGTCGATTTATTGTCAGCCTCCCTGGGAGAGATTTTCAGTTCTTGGTTTTAGTGTATAGAATTGTCTGACCTCCACCTTTCAGGAGAGTTTTTTTTTTCTTTACTGTTTGTCTAGTAGTGGTTTAAGTAGCCTTTTGATTTTCCTCCTTGAGAGTGATTTTGATTTTGATAACTTTGCATAACCAGTATAGAGTTTTTCCTCCTTAGGAGTGTTTTTTGTTTACTTTAGTTTGGCCTAGTTCTCCCTTCTGTGAGACTCCTTCAGGTCAGTTTTCATAGCCTTCTGGTTTTGAATCACTCTGTCGAGGTTTTTGTTGTCTCCAAATAAATCTGCTCACTGACACCTCAGCTTCTGAGTCCTGTTTCTGTTCTGGCCTGACAAATATTATCTACAGAGACCCAACAATTTGACCATGATTAAGCACTTGGTAACAGTGGCAAGGAAAAACCTTTGAGGCAGAAACCTTGAGCCTGCATTATGGTGGAGAGAGAGGGAGGGAGACAGTGAGAGACAAAGATACACAGCAACAATAAAAGTAGCAATAACAGCTGTAACAATGATAGTCATACTTGCTTCTTGTCTCTTTCATTGTCATGCCATAAGAATACCGAAACAGCATGCAGTGTTTTGGATATTGGTGTGAGATTAACCTTAGCCTTAATGCAGACGATTTAGCTATTTACCACCTCCAAAATGTGGCTGTCAAAAAAGAGAAAGGTGGACACTGAGTGTCGGATCTTCCAGGAAAAATGGACTAATTCGTATTTTTTCACAGAGATGAATGGAAACCTATGTCTTTTGTGTGCATGCAGCAAGTGGCTGTGCTAAAGGAATACAATCTTAAACGCCACTAAGAGAGTCGGCAAGTTCGGTAAAGTTGGAAAGATATTCACAGATTCGGACTTCCGGGATCAATAAGTAAGAGGCGAAACGTTCAAACACAAATGATGCCTCTTTCACATCGTAATAGCATATACTACGAGCCACAAGAACCAAAAACCCGTTTTGTAAAAGAACAAGCCGTCCTCTGAGCTGGACACATAACAGTGATCTCCACGAGCAGCCAGCGGCCCGACGAGTGCGCAGGGAGCGTCTGCAAATTTCAGTTTCAAGAGAGACGCTGCAAACAAAAATCAATAACTCCACTGTTATACAGTGTTATGACTCCAGAATCACTCCACACGTCAACAGTCTCCTCGTGGTCATACTACAACAGCTGTTTGGGAAAAATATACTTTTTTATAATTTTGGTGAATTCTTATTGCAAATATTAATCAATAACTCCACTGTTATGCATTATTATGACTCCAAAATCACTCCACACGTCAACAGTCTCCTCGTGGTCATCATACAACAGGTGTTTTGGAAAAATATACTTTTTTATTATTTTGGGGAGACTGAAGGTCTAACTTGGCTTTGATGATTGTCATTGATGTAACCTGGAACATTTCTTACATCATTTTTTTTTTATTGTTCAAAGCTGTATTGTTAAAATAATCCAAGCTCATGCCTTCCATGTCATCTGCTTGCTCTGCTATGAGCTCTGCTGTGAGATATGACAAACATTGAGCCTCAGGTTGTTACTTTTTATTTTATTGAAGAAAAATTCTTTAAATAAAAAAGATTATGTATTGCACTCGTTTTTAGCATTTTTTTATCTAATATTTTTTTATATTTTCAAATTTATGCAGTGATTTTTGTGCTCTGGCCAGCTTGAGCTCATATATAGTTCGGCCCCTGGACCAAAAAGAGTTTGACACCCCTGATCTAAATAGTTATATATTTACCTAGTGCATTGTAAAAACCACAGGGTTGGTCCTAGGCTGTTTGCTGTTCCAGGAAGTGAGGGGGGGTGAGCTGAGAAATTGATGCAGGTTGCGATCAGGAGGCTGTTTCCGGCCTTATCTACTGGTCTGCTACGAGCAGTATGACCTGAGGTTGGTAATCTGGGTTATAAAACTGCCAAGTACTGTTGTTGAAGTTCATAGTCAAACGTTTTTGTTTTGTTTGTTTTACTTTTGGGTGTGCTTGAGCTCAGGTTGTCTTTGTATATGGACGTTTGGCTAGTTTGGTTGAGTTTTCTGCATGGTTCATTGCTTTGTTTGGTTGGATGTGCATATCGTCGGGCTACAGCTAAGGTGGAGAGAGGAGAGTTTTAGTATTTGGGACCGGATGACATGAGTCTTTATTCTTGGCACACTTGCTGGAATTGTCACTTTCCCTGATAGGATGAGGCACGTTGCTTAGAGCTGTTATTATACAAATATGTTATTGCTGAATGAACTCACCTGCTGGTAACTCTGAATGGCTTTCAACTGGTGAGAGAGCAAAGGAGAGTGGAGGGAAGAAGGAGGGTGAAGAGGGATAGCGTGTTTGTAAATAATTCCTGGACACATTAAGCAGCAATTCTGCACAAAAGACATTGAGCAGTTAGCCGTTGCTTCTTCCCTATTACCTCCGAGATACAAGATTAACTACCTCGAAAGTTCTCTGATGATACAGCCGTTGTGGGATTTGTTCAGAAGAAATGAGCAGGAGTACCTAAGAGGGTGTTGCCACTTCACATCAACTCCAAAAAAGAGATGGCGATTGATTTCCAGAAAAAGACGCCTCAGATCACACCATTGAACATCCATGATTGGATATTGAGGTGGGAGCATACAAATACCTGGGTGTTCACCTTACAATAACTGGACTGGTCGGACACCCACAGACATCCTGTACAAAAAACGGGCAAGTCGTCTCCATCTACTGGGGAGATTGAGGTCCTTTGGAGCGTGCAGGACTCTGTTAAAAGCCTTCTATGGCACTGTAGTGGCATCTGCAATTTGTATACAGTGGTCTGCTGGGAAGAGGGAAGCATGGAGACAGACAAGAAAAGACTCAACAAACTGGTCAAGGACCAGCTCTTCCTGGACTTCATCATAACAAGCTCTCCAACCCCCTGCATGAGACTGATGGGACTTAAGCCGCTCCTTCAGCACAGACTTCTGATCCCACTGTGTAGTCTGCTGCAGGTGTCCAACAGCTGTCTCTTTAACACCGGCATGAATTTATGAATTTGTGTATATGAGCTGCTGTGACAAGTGAATTTCCTCGGTGAGGGATCATAGTCTTCATGTCTTCCTTTGACATTTTCTATCAAGGTCATAAAAATGTTTAGGGACTGGACAAAAGAATTGTCGACTAAGTTCCCTGCCACTCACCTTTACATTTGTGGTGGGACAGCAGAAGGACTGATTATTGTTGTCTAAAGTTATTTAGCATATCCTATCCCTTGTGTATATGGGAGCTGTTTTCCTGTTTTATGGGGTAAATTGTGTAACTCTGTATTAATTATGTCAACTTTTTTGACTTGTTATTGTAAGTATAATACTATACACTGTCAGGCCGGGACTCAAATGAGGACTCAGATGCAAGAGTTAGACAGTAAGCGGTTTTATTCGGACGGGGAAAATCCTCGAAGGTGAGGCTATGAAAAGGCTAACAAATAAAGGAAACAAAAATCACTCCAAGGAGGAAAAAACTCTGACTACACTAAATAACAAAATCAAAATCACTCTCAACGAGGAACAAAAAGCTGGACTAATGTATTAAAGATTAACGAAATCAAAATCACTCATAAGGAGGAAAAACAAAAGGCTATGAAACATCAACTTAAGGCGCTCAAAACGAGGCTGAAACACACTAGACTAGATACAAAGTAACAAAAGGCTAGACTAGGAATTCAACAGAAATCACTCATTCGAGGAAGAAAACAAAAAGATACTTGAGCTAAGGAGCTGTGGCTATGGACTATGGAAAAAGGCTTTGGGCAGACGAAGGACGAAACACTTTGGCACAAGACAAAGGGAGACGCAGACAATATATACACAAGGTAATGGGGAACAGGTGGAGACAATCAGGGCGGGGAAGACAATCAGACCGGTGACACACGGGAAGGGCAAGTGACCTGAAACGAGAGGAAGTTATCTTTTCCAAAATAAACAGAAATGACCAAAGACATGACAAAAACCCAACTTGACCTCACTGCGGTGTGACAGTACCCCCCCCCCTAGGGCCGACTCCTGACGGCCCAGGCTGGTCAGGGTGATCCCTATAAAAGTCGTCTATCAGGCTATGGTCGATGATGTGACGCGAAGGAACCCACTGTCGCTCCTCCGGGCCGTACCCCTCCCAGTCCACCAGGAACTGCCTGCCCCGACCCCGGTTGCGCACAGCCAGTAATTTCTTGACCTTATAGACTGGACCCCCGTCCACTACTTCAGGAGGAGGAGGGGGTGGGAGGGCCGGGACCATGGGACTCTCCTTGACCGGTTTGACCTGACTTACGTGAAACGTGGGGTGGACACGGAGAGACCGGGGGAGACGAAGGCGAACCGCTGCAGGTCCGACAACCTTGGTTATGGGGAAAGGACCCACGAAGCGCGGAGCCAGTTTCCTCGAGAGGGCCTTGAGACGGAGGTTCCTGGTAGAGAGCCATACCCTCTGGCCCAGCTGGTACGCTGGAGCGGGTCGTCTTCTCCGGTCCGCAGCTCTTTTGACCCGGTCCCCTTGGCGGATGAGTACCTGACGGGCGGCTGCCCAGATGCGGCGGCAGCGGCGGATCTGAGCTTGGACGGAGGGCACCGACGTCTCTGGCTCATTGTCTGGGAAAACAGGGGGTTGATAACCATAGACACACATGAATGGGGAAAGACCAGTGGCTGAGGTGGGCAGGGAGTTGTGGGCATACTCTACCCAGACCAGGTGCTTGCTCCATGTGGCTGGGTTCTGTGACACTAGACACCGGAGGCCGGTTTCCAGCTGCTGGTTGAGGCGCTCGGTCTGGCCGTTTGCCTCCGGGTGATATCCTGAGGTCAGGCTGGCTTTGGCACCGATGAGCCGGCAGAATTCCCTCCAGAACCGGGACACAAACTGGGGCCCCCGGTCCGACACAATGTCCTTGGGAAAGCCGTGATTTCTGAAGACGTGGTTGACCATGATCTCTGTAGTTTCCTTGGCCGAGGGTAGTTTAGGCAGAGCAATAAACCTCGCCATCTTTGAAAATCTGTCCACCACAGTGAGGACAGTAGTGTTGCCTAGCGATGTTGGGAGCCCCGTGACGAAGTCCAAAGAGATTTCTGCCCACGGTCTGGAGGGGATGGGAAGCGGATGCAAAAGTCCCATGCGTGAGCCGGTGGACGTCTTATTGCGGGCGCAGACCGAGCAAGCCTCCACGTACTCCCGAACCTCCGGTTCCATGGACGGCCACCAGAACCTCCGGGAGATGGCGAACATAGTCCGCCGAACTCCCGGATGGCAGGAAAGCAGCGAGGTGTGGGCCCAGTGGATCACCTGTGGGCGCAACTCAACTGGGACAAACAACCGATTCTCTGGGCACCCACTAGGTGGCGGAGCCTCACCATTAGCCTGCTTAACCTCCTTTTCTATTTGCCAGGAAACCGCTCCAACCACACAGGACAGCGGAAGGATGGGCTCGGGCTCCTTGGCAACAGGCTCGGGGTCGAAGAGACGTGACAGGGCGTCAGGCTTGACATTCCGGGACCCCGGCCTGTAGGAGAGGGAAAAAGAAAATCTGTTAAAAAAAAGCGCCCACCTGGCCTGGCGAGAATTGAGTCTTTTGGCTTTTCTCATATATTCCAAGTTCTTGTGGTCGGTCCAAACAATAAACGGCTGAGTGGCCCCCTCCAACCAGTGCCGCCACTCCTCCAGAGCCGCCTTCACCGCCAGGAGCTCACGGTTGCCGACATCATAGTTCCTCTCGGCCTTGGACAGCCGTCGAGACAGGAAGGCACAGGGATGCATCTTACCATCCCCCTCGGATCTCTGGGACAGCACAGCTCCGATTCCCTCATTGGAGGCGTCCACCTCCACCACAAACTGCCGCTGAGAATCGGGCATGGTGAGGATGGGGGCCGTGGTGAAGCGGCGCTTGAGGTTCTGGAGGGCGGACTCTGCCTCTGTAGTCCAGTGAAAGTGCACCTTGGTGGAGGTGAGTGCATGAAGCGGAGCTGCTGTTGCGCTGAAGTTTCTGATAAACCGCCTATAAAAGTTAGCAAAACCAAGGAACTGCTGGACCTTTTTGCGGCTATCAGGAGTGGGCCAGTCGGCCACAGCGCTCACTTTAGCCGGATCCATCTGCACCCTTCCAGGGGCTACAATGAAGCCCAGGAAGGAGATGGTGTCGGCATGAAACTCACTCTTCTCTGCCTTGACAAACAACTGGTGGTCTAAGAGTCTCCTGAGAACTTTAGCCACGTGGGCCTTGTGCGTGTCTAGGTCAGGAGAGTAGATGAGGATGTCGTCAAGGTAAACATACACGAAATGGTCTAAAAAGTCCCTAAGGACATCATTAATCATGGCCTGGAACACTGCTGGGGCATTAGTGAGACCGAATGGCATCACCAGGTACTCATAGTGACCAGTAGGTGTGTTAAAACCTGTTTTCCACTCATCTCCTTCTCTGATTCTCACCAGGTGGTAGGCGTTGCGCAGGTCTAATTTCGTGAACACGTTGGCTTGCTGGATCTGGTCAAAAACCGAAGACATGAGTGGCAGAGGATATCTGTTCTTAATAGTGATGTCGTTAAGTGGGCTATAGTCTATGCACGGCCTTAACGACCCATCCTTTTTACCAACAAAAAAGAAACCTGCGCCGGCTGGAGAAGAGGAGGGACGGATGAGCCCTGCCTTCAGGGAGGTCTGGATATAATCCTTCATGGCCTCTCTTTCCGGCCCCGAAATGGAGTAAAGGCGGCTCTTGGGCAGGGTTGAACCGGGGATTAACTCGATTGCGCAATCATAAGGTCTATGTGGAGGGAGAGACAAGGCTTTGGATTTGCTGAAGACCTCCTTGAGGTGATGGTAGCAGGACGGCACGGCACTCAGGTCCGGGTATTCAGGGTCTGCTTTGGGATTCACAGTCACAAGATTAATCATTGCGCCGTCATCACTCGAAGACGGTGTGGTTATGCCGTGAGTCCTACAATCCCTTCCCCACCCCATAATGGAACCAGTTCCCCAATCAATGTGAGGGTTGTGACTGAGGAGCCATGGATGTCCCAGAATCAGAGTATGTGCAGGCGATTTGAATAAAAAAAAACGTATGTGTTCTGTGTGTCTATTGATGCGGAGCTTGAGAGACTCTGTGATGTGTGTGATGGTGAAAAGTTCCTGTCCATTTAGTGCTCTAGCATGGATGGGCTTAGCCAAAAGTTCAGCCCTGAGGCCTATCTTCGCCGCCAACCCCCAGTCCATCAAGCTTTCATCTGCCCCTGAGTCTATGAGAGCTCCTAGTGTGGTGGTGGTGGCGTGGTGCATTACCTTAACTGGTGTTAGGCGGCGTGGGACGAGGGCTGTGGCTGGAGGTTGACTCACCTCCCGGGGCTTTCTGGCCGGAAAGGCGGCGACGAGGTGATTCATTTTGCCGCAGTAAAAGCAGCTGCCCTCCTGCTGGCGTCGTCGTCGCTCCTCCGGCGTCAGCCTCGCATTGCCAAGCTGCATGGGCTCCTCCTCCCTGGCGGCGGAAGAGGGACAGCCGTGCACTGGCGGTGGGTAACGGAGAGCCTGCCTGTCCGGGGCTGTGAAGCGTGGAGTCCTCTCCGGTGTCGAACCACTCCGTGGTTGCCGGAGCTCGCGAACCCGGTTGTCTGTCCGGATGGCGAGAGCGATGAGCGGGTCCAGGTCTGCAGGCAGGTCCAGCGGCAACAGTAGCTCCTGGATGTATGTCGCCAGCCCTTTCAGAAACACGTCGTACAGGGCGGCGTTATTCCAGCCGCTCTCCGCCGCCAGGGTGCGAAAGCGGATGGCGTAGTCACACACCGAGTCTCTGCCCTGTGTCAGACCGCTCAGCTCCCTGGCCTTCTCTCGGTCCGTAGACACTGGGTCGAACGTCATCATGAGGGCAGCTTTAAAGTCCGTGAGAGAGGAACAGAGTGGAGAGTCACGAGCCCACTCGGCGGTGGCCCAAGCTCTGGCTCTCCCAGTCAGGTGGGAAACCATGAATGCGATCCTGGATCTATCCGTGACGAAAGCATGAGGAAGCTGCTCAAAGTGGATGGAGCAATCCGTGAGAAAAGCCTTGCATTGGCCTGGTTCCCCAGAGAAACGCTCCGGGGGCGCCAGCTTGATCCCCACTCCTGCGCCCTGGGACGGAGCCGCTGCAGCTGCTGGAGGCTCCGGCGCCGCAGGTGGCTGGATGGTCTGCCGTAGGTGGTGCACCAGATCTCTCACCTGGCACGAGAGCTCACCGAAATGCGATGCCATCGCCGTCTGAAGCTCCTCCTGACGGGCGATGCGGGCCTCCTGAGCCCGTAGCGCAGCCGTCCACTGGCCAGCCTCTGCTGAGTCCATTCTGGCCAAAGTGTACTGTCAGGCCGGGACTCAAATGAGGACTCAGATGCAGAGTTAGACAGTAAGCGGTTTTATTCAGGACGGGGAAAATCCTCGACTGAGTGAGGCTATGAAAAGGCCCTAAACTAAAGGAAACAAAAATCACTCCAAGGAGGAAAAAACTCTGAACTACACTAAATAACAAAATCAAAATCACTCTCAACGAGGAACAAAAAGCTAGGACTAATAGTATTAAAGATTAACGAAATCAAAATCACTCATAAGGAGGAAAAACAAAAAGGCTATGAAACATCAACTTAAGGCGCTCAAAAACGAGGCTGAAAACACACTAGACTAGATACAAAGTAACAAAAGGCTAGACTAGGAATTACAACAGAAAATCACTCATTCGAGGAAGAAAACAAAAAGATACTTGAGCTAAGGAGCTGTGGCTATGGACTATGAGAAAAAGGCTTTGGTGCACGACGAAGGACGAAACACTTTGGCACAAGACAAAGGGAGACGCAGACAATATATACACAAGGTAATGGGCACCGTTGACTTTGACACGTTGTCACTGCCACGCCCTCAGATGAAAAGTTGTGATTTTGATAACTTTTCATTGTCGAGGCCTTAAGAACACACATGCCAAGTTTCAAACACATCGGATAAAATCCCTAGGAGGAGTTTGGTCAAATGCGACCCCTGGAAATGACCCAAAAACATGAAAAGTCCAACTTTGGCAAAAATTGGACAGCGTATGCTTCACTGTAGCCCGGGTCACCAAGAGACTTTTTTGTGTGTCTGGGCATGTTACATACTCCTTCCACATTTCGTACACGTGGATGAAACCGTGGCGAGGGGCACCGCCAAAAACACACATCTAGGTGGCGCTGTCGAGCCATATGTGTACGCCCATGTGCGAGACCCCCAAAATACGTAATTTTACACCCAACTTCGGGGTGGTAGGCAAATTTTCTTGAGTTTTCGAGGTGATATGGGCCGTCGAAAATGCGATTTACTTTTAAACGTTAAACGTTAGACATCCAATAGGGCCTCGCCCCAGCGTGCCGTGCTCGGGCCCTAATAATTTTGTGTGTGTGTGTGTATCCCACACTTTGAAAACCCCTGGCCTAGACGTTATTTCTATGCTTTCCCCCCATCCCAGAGAGTTGCCGGTGATACCTCGCCATTATCATTTATTTCCAGATATTCCTTTAGATTTTCTTTTATTTCCTTTGCTACCTTCTCATCTGATAGGATTGACACATTTAACCTCCAATATTTAAAGGAAGGTTCTGTATTCATTGCTACAGTTAGAGTAATGGGGGCGTGGTCACTTATAGTTATTGTCTCTATACCACATTCCACAACTTTGTGTATATGCTGCTGTGATACACAAAAATCTATCCTAGAGTAACTACCGTGTGGATTTGAATAAAATGTAAAATCCTTCTCTCTAGGATTATTGTTTCTCCATGGATCAACAAGACCTAACTCTTTAATAACATCATTCAATACTCTTGATTACTCTTCATTTTCTTGGAGTCATCCCCTGTTCTGGTGGTAGCCTATCTAATTTACCATTCTGTACCGTATTGAAGTCCTAATCTGCATGTAGTGAAAGCCACAGCTGGACATCAGTATCCATCATACTGTACAGTATACTGTACTATCAATATGGCCACTATGGCGTTCAGAGGAAATCGAATGTGTTTCATACTGCA
Source organism: Larimichthys crocea (assembly GCF_000972845.2). Lineage (NCBI taxonomy): Eukaryota > Metazoa > Chordata > Actinopteri > Sciaenidae > Larimichthys > Larimichthys crocea. The sequence continues at coordinate 75,735 of NW_020859623.1, read as the reverse complement.
GGCTTCGGAAAGCATCAAACAGATATAACTTTTAAAAATCAGTTACGGGGTGGTGTGGTGGGTTGTGCAGGCAGCTGCAGCGCTGCCTTAGTGTTATCTTATCACAACTGTTTTTTTTCCATCAACCAATCCGCAGAACACTTGGTGCTGTGTGGGGCGATATGAATGGATCATGATGATCCTTTGCACCACTAGCCACATCTATGATTGTGCTCTGTCTCAGCTGATCGGATCACCCGCTCACCCCAGCGTATCTGTTCAGATGTGTCTTTAGACAGTCTACGGTGAGAGCGGAACATCACTGCTCCTCCCCGTGGACAAATGAGGCATTGCAGCTGGTTTTCACACAGACTGCTTAGGGGCTTTTTCTAGTCGGGGCCTCACTGACAACGTAATCTCGGGGGATTACATTTCCGTCACGGACCTGCGAAGGACTGGTCAAGGGCCAGCCAAAAAACAGCCACGGCCCCATCACGGAAACACGGGAACTTTTGAGTTGCTACATCTGTAAAGGAGGTGGAGTTGAGACAGCGGGAGTTGGAGATGGAAACCATGCACCTGAAAGTAAGGGCTCTGGAGTTAGAGCGGGGAGCTGCTGTAACTGCCAGTCCTTTTTCCATGCAGACACCCACGGCCAGTCCTCGCGACGGCTTTGATGTGAGCAGGCACATCATGCTAGTTCCTCCATTCAGGGAGTCTGAAGTAGATTCATATTTTAGTGCATTTGAGTGCATTGCCGCTACTCTACATTGGCCAAAGAGTGTGTAGCCTCTTTTGGGGCGGCTGTGGCTCACAGGCAGAGCGGGTCGACCACTAATCAAATGATCAGCGGTTCGATCCCCCGGCTCCCCGGTCTGCATGCCGAAGTGTCCTTGGGCAAGATACTGAACCCCAAGTTGCTCCCGAAGGCTGTGCCATCGGTGTATGAATGCGTATGAATGCTTAAATCCTTAAACTGATGAGCAGTTGGCACCTTGCACGGTAGCCAATGCCATCAGTGTATGAATGTGAGATATGTAGTGTAGAGCGCTTTGAGTGGTCGGAAGACTAGAAAGGCGCTATATAAGTACAGTCCATTTACCATTTTACTCCAGTGTAAGTTACTGTAGTTGGGAAAGCACAGGAAGTGTGCAATTCTCTGTCCATTGAAGACTTAATTATGACATAGTGAAAGCCACTGTCCTTTGAGCCTATGAATTGGTACCAGAAGCATACAGACAAAAATTTAGGAATTGTGGAAAAACTGCCAATCAGACATATGTTGAATTTGCAAGAGAGAAGAGCACACTGTTTGACAAATGGTGCCAGGCCAGTAAGGTAGCAACTTTTGATAACTTGCGGGAACTCATTTTGTTAGAGGAATTTAAAAACCGACTTCCTGAAAAAATGGTAATAGTGTTTTTTCTTCCCCAGTGTGCCGTGATCTAATCCCTTTTGGCCGGAGCCCTAGATCATCCAAAAACTCCTGTCGTAACCCCACTGCTGCTACTGGGGACACTGAGAAACGAGAGTGTTTCTATTGCCATGAGCAGGGTCACCTCATCGCCGTCTGTCCCACTCTTAAGAGAAAAGAACAATCTAAGAATGTCAAAACACAAATCCTCAATCGGTTTCATACATACTAAACCACAACACCAGCAAAGTGTGGATGTGGTAGACACAATGTTCTGTTTCTCTTGAGGGTGTGGATAAGCCAGTTCCAATCACTATCCTGCAGGATACCGGTGTGAAACAGTCTCTCATGTATGAAGGTGGTTTCCCCTTTTCAGCTCAGTCTTACTGTGGGTCTGACATTATAGTATGGGGGGTTAAGCTAAGTGCTGTACTTGCCCCATTGCATTTCGTTCAGTTAACCTCTAAGATTGTTTTAGGCAAATTCAAAATCGCTGTGAGACCCCAGTTGCCAATAGCTAGGATTGTTCTGATCCTCGGAAACGAGTTGGCCAGTGGTAAAGTTTTCCCGTCTCCTGAGGTAATTGAGAACCCAATTGCAGATTTGTGCGTTTCCAGTTCTGTTGCGCCCGGCTCACCTCCTTTATTTCCTGTGTGTGCTGTAACCCGTGCTCAGGCACCGGAGACTTGGTGGATTTCAGTGACTCTTTCATGACTACCTCTGATCCCACAGGTTCTCTCTCAGCCAATAAAGAGACTATTTCTGTAAACTGATGCCACTTTGTCTCCTTGTGTTTCCCTTGTAACAGATCCAAAATGTAATAAGTCTGGGTCCTACCTAATAGATGATGGGGTTCTGATGCGCCACTGGTCCCCTCATTCTGGTCCAGCATATGAGTCTGTCACTCAGGTTGTAGTGCCATAGCAATTTCGCTCCCAGATGCTAAGCTTGGCTCATGACCATAGCATGTCCGGTCATTTAGGCATTAAGAAAAACTTATAGTTGTATCCTCTGTTGTATCTTTTGGCCTGGACTTAAGTCAGATGTTGTGAACTTTTGCCACACCTGTCAGGTCTCAGGTCAAAACCAAGTGATCCCTGTAGCTCCATTAAAGCCAATCCCTGCCGTTGGAGAGCCATTTGAACATGTTATTGTTGACTGTGTGGGTCCTTTGCCGAAAACCAAGTCTGGAAATCAGTACATTCTCACTGTGATGTGTGTTGCAACCCGTTACCCTGAGGCTGTCCCATTGCGCACATTAAAAGCTTGTGCCATTGTAAAAGCGCTTGTCAAGTAGTGATGTGTCGGTCGCGACGAGCCGGTTCAAAGAGCCGGCTCTTTTAAGTGAACGATGGGAGCCGGCTCCTGTCCCTCCGTGAGCCGTTCTTTTTTTTTCTTTTTTAACTTTTCTTTTTAGGAAAAGTACCTGCAGGCACTGCAGGCATTGGCTACCAGTGTCACGTGCATGCTGTGCAAGGAGCATAGCACGAAGCAGGGAGGGGCAGGGATAGCAACGCTGAGAGGTGACAAGAGACAAGAGGAGGGAGACACGCTGAAGGAGAGAGAGGAGTGAAGATGAGACAGGAGTGTGGTGTAAAAAAATATTATTTTTTACACTATACCAAAAACATTTTGGTTTTATTTGTCCAGATGTCAGTGGTGGGCATTAACAAAGCACATTTACTTGAGTGCTGTTATTTAATTTCTCTTTTTTTCAGTACATTGTGTGTTTGTGTGTGTTTATATAATTATAAAAAAATAAAATGTCAATAGCTGTCCTTTTTTTAAATGTCTATGCTTAGGTTTTTATAGCCGTTTCTATCTGCTTTGTGTAGCAGACTGGTTCTTCAAGCAAGTTAGTGCATTCATTGGGTGGTTTCAGAGAGTTACAAGGGATTTTACAACTGTAAATGCAGTTGGCTACAGCAAATTATTGAATTTCAAGTGATATATGTGTTCAAATGCTATGCTGTGAAGGAAACATTACAGGAGTCATTAGGTTTCAGTCCAGCCGATTTGGTGTTTGGCCACACCGTGCGAGGGCCCTCTACGCCTGTTACGAGAGAGATTTCTCTCAAACAAAACTAGTGACAACATTCTGGACTACGTTAGCTCCTTTAGGGAGAGACTGCATCATGCGTGCGATTTGGCCTGTTATAAAAAATTAGGATTTATACTGGGGTTCAGATGTTTTGATCATATAATGTGTGTTTCCTGTTTTTTGCATGTCTCGTGCACTTCCTTTATTTGGACTGTGTTTTGCTGAGGATGGCAGGGAGAGATATCAGTAGTTAAAGGACAGGAGCGACGAGGACGTGAGAAACAGGCCTGAGAAGTGTCATTTTGATACATAATGTTTATTGTTGAGCAGACTCATCAGTGAGGGAGGTGTCTGAGACAGCCCATTTTAAAAAATGTATAAGAACCTATTGATAGAGCTCCTCAGGGAGCCTTTTCTCTGTAACCTCTCTTCTGTGTTGCACTGTTAAATGCTCCTTCTTGTACAAGAATAATAAATTCAACTTAAACTTTGATACTTTGAATCCAGTCCTCCTTATTTAAGGGTTCTTCTTTAAAAATTCTCGTCACATGGCCCGTGATTCACTCTCCACTGCTCAGTCCAAAATGAAAACACATTTTGACAAAAAGTCTGTAGCGCAGACCTTTATGCCTGGTGACCATGTACTAGTTCTTAAACCTCTTGTTGGTTCTAGTCTACAGGCAAAGATTTGTGGTCCATATGAGGTTGACCGTAAGTGCAGCAAGACCGATCCACACTCCCGATGGCAGAAAAAGGACTCGCGTGTGTCACATTAACATGCTGAAAACATGTTGACCGGGTGAGAGTGCTCCATCTCCCATAGTTGTGCCTGATGCACAGCCCCCATATGATCCTAGTGATGACGGGCTGAATGACTGAATCCTTTTCATGTGCGCGCCTCAGAAATTCAGAAATACTATCAAATCTAGATTCCCATTTGGAGCACCTGTCTGATGCTGCCAGGTCTGATATTGGCAGGCTCGTACAAAGTTATCCGACCCTCTTTGGTGACATACCCACTCAAACTAATGTGCTATGTCATGATATTGACCTGCATGATCACCCCCCGATAAAACAACACGCATACAGAGTGCATTCAACAAAATGTGCCATAATGCAACAGGAGGCAATATATCTTGTTAAAAATGGTTTTGCTGTGCCGAGTACTAGCCCATGGAGGTCTCCTTTGCTCTTGGTTCCGAAATCTGACCAGACTCCACGTTTTTGTAATGATTATCGCAATTATCTTTTCCGTTTCCTCGCATGGACAACTGTGTTGGTTCCTCTAGGCTGGATGCAACACCACTAGTAACCTTTCAAAATAAAATGTCTAATTTCACTGCAGTGACAGTAGGTAAAGAATTTAACTGACATTACTGTTCTACTGTAATACAAATCAACAGTGAACAAGTAATGTCAGTTTTTCAGTGTTTTACCGACTCAGTCACAGAATGGAAATTAGACCTTTTCTTTTGAAAAAGGTTACAGGCAACCATCGTCGAAGAAAACAATACAAAGATTATGTTCAAGGTCTCTATTGTCAAGATAAAATTAAATAACAATTGTGACTGTTAACACTTCGATGTAACTATAGAACTGATTTGAAATGAAAAAAAGGTTTAGGTTTATAATGTTGTTTATTTTAGTGTCTACTACCTTTCTTTTAACTCTATTAATCATTAACATTACCCATTTTTACCCCAATTAAAAATAAACCACATGGCAGTTAAGGTTTTATGAATAAAATGTCCTACGACTCCAGCTATGAAATATACAGCAAGTGTACAGCAAATATACCCACCGAGCATTTTTCAGTCTAAAAGACGTCTAATAAACGTCTAAATGGTGCCTAGACGTCTAAGTCTAGACGCCTCGTCTAATCTTAGACGTTTAAATAACCGCAAATATACGTCTATTTATAGACGTCTAAATTTAGACGTTTTCAAGACGTCTATTTTATACCAAATGTATAAGCCTCGTCTAATCTTAGACGTTTAAATAACCGCTAATATACGTCTATTTATAGACGTCTAAATTTAGACGTTTGCCAGACATTTACCTTTATACCATATTTAAACCCCATTACAGAATCTAGACGTCATACAGACCTCTATTAAACATACTATTATATGGATATTCTAATAATTCAAACAAACCTATATTAAAAGGAAATTAAAGTTATCAAAATTGAATGTTAAAGTAGATTCTCTAAAAAAAAGGCACCAAATTTAACCTGTGATCCTTGATGTAGTTGCAGTACGTTATGACAATTTATTTACTATGTGTTTTGGTCTTTTAAATAAGTTTCAGTAATGCTTATTTTACCACTGGATATAAATACATCTCTTGATGGGAACATTAACCAAACTATCCTACTGCAATCTAAATGAATACATTTATTAAAATCATTCAAACAAATTAAAACCATCACAAACATATTAAAGTGCAATATAAATATTTTTATTTTCTTAACAAAAAGGAAGGAAGGAAAGATGGAGGGAGGGAACAGACCAGGTCAACTGGATCAAAAGAAGAAGGAAGAAGAAGTAAGGACAAAGGAAAGGAAGGAAGGAAAGAAGCAAGGATAAAGGAAGTGAACAGATCGGGTCAATTTGAACCAGAAGAACAGGAAGGTTAACATTTGGTGTTTTAAAACATGTTGGAAAAAAAATAGCAAAAATAAAATGCAATTATTGTTTTTTATAATACAAACAAACATTAGAAATTTTAAAAGAACACCCTATAACTCTGAGGCAAAAAAAAAAAAAAAAGAGAGAGAGAGAAATTACACCAATGGTGTCCTGGGCCTCTTGTAGCCCCCTCCACCGCTTCGAGCTGGGGCCTGTTTGAAATGGGTGCCCATTGCAGAGCTGATCAGGTCATCTGTGGCCTCCTTAAATGATTTCCGAACTGCTTCTGCAAACAAAGCAATAAAACAAATGAAAGAAAAATTGCTAGTGTGGTTGCCTATTGTTTTACGTGATGTCACAGAGATACTATAAAGGTACATGGTTTTAAAAAGACTTGACTCAATGGGCATTGGGCATCGCCAGAAGTAAAAAGCTTCTGTGAGGCTTCAACAGACTACTAACAGTCGCATGACTGACGTCACCGCCACTAATCTTTCCACTGATTTCGACCATTTTTACCGCTCTAGTGAGCGCGTGCAAACGGATTGATGACAAATAAATGAAGAAACATTGCAGGACAAAACAACATTTTAATAACGTACCCTTGACCACTCACCTGTAATAAGCCCTTCGTCTCTCTCACTCTCTCTTCCCTGCTCGACAATGCCATTGACCGGGCCAAATTTTTTTTTTTTTTCCAGAAACTGATTTCCGGTCCTGTTGCTGCCTCCTGGTGGGGAGGGGTCATAGAGCTGACAGTATATCTGCATATCATGATGGCTACTGTCCCCGATCGCCTTTAGTGCAGACTGCCATTTTTATTTTACTCTTCATCAATAATTATTTAGAAATTATTTGCATTACTGCTCAATAAACTTTACTGCAAACTGCCTATATTTAGCTATAGGTTAATAGATATCTAAATATTTCTAAACATGGTTTATGCCGCCCATTGATTGGATGCGAGACTCCAGTTCTTCATACTGATGTTTATTCACAGATTTCACTCTGTTCACACATAGAACTTAAAGTGCAGAAAGACAAATAAAAAATAACATGAGATACGTACATAAGGAAAATAACATGCTTAGCACTGTAGCTAATACAGATAAGAAAATATAAAAATAATACTGACCACTTTAGCCTGCTTCTCAACCAACGGCAGTTATACCTCAAAGGCAATCTTCTTAGTCTTCATAAATTTCTCAAACATAAACGTCTTCTGCTGTAGTGTAGTGAAACTACGCACAGTATAACAACAACAACAAAAAACGAACTTAACGAGGTCACATTTCTTTACAGGTGGGTTGTTTTTTGAAGCTTGTCAAGCTAACATGCACATCTTCCGTTTTCTAGTATTTCAAAATAAAAGCACGCATTTCAAAATAAATTCACCGAACGGCTGCAATTACACTCCCACCATCACACATTGTGTGATTTATAATGCAAACTGACATTGTTAACAGGACCATATTGATGTAAATAAACTAATACACCAAAAAAAACAAGATTCAAGAGCTTAACAACCTATTCAGCTTCAAGCAATAGTACTGTTTTGTGTATGGGCCTTTCTAAGTAAACAGGCTTAGTTGTGTGAGTGCCTTTACTGTCTTGTGTTGCGTCCCTAAGTAACAGTCTGAGTTTTCTGACTCTTCCGTCAGCTCCTTGGAAGACTTCAACCACCTTCGCCAGCTTCCACTGATTTCTTGGTGTGATGTCATCTTGCAACAGGACAATGTCACCCACTTTAGCTTTTCTTCTGTCCTTGTTCCATTTACTTCTTTGTTGAAGATTCAGCAAATACTCCTTTCTCCACCTGGTCCAAAATTCATTGGACAAGAACTGAACTCTCTTCCATCTCTTCCGAAGATAGAGATCTGCTCTTACAAACTCACCAGGTGGTGGTACAATGATTGACGATTTCATTGTCAATATATGGTTAGGAGTTAGGGGTTCTGGTCCAGATGGATCATTGAGATGTTCTGTGGTCGACTATTCACTATAGCCATCACTTCATAGAGGAAAGTTCTTAATGAAGAGCTGTCTAACTTTCCTGGACTGGTCTAGGATAGATGTGAGGACACTTCTCACAGTCCGTATCTGTCTCTCCCAGACACCGCCCATGTGACTGGAAGCAGGTGGATTCATGACAAACCTGCATCCTAGTTCTTTCACACGTTCCTGCTCTATTCCTTTCACTAATTCCTGGAATTCGTTGCGTGCCCCAACAAAGTTTGTGCCTTGGTCGCTTTGTAGCTGACTTACATTGCCCCTTATAGCAATAAAGCAGCGCAACGCATTGAGGAAGGCATCAGTGGAAAGATCATCCAACGCCTCAATGTGGATGACTCGTGAACACATGCATGTGAATAGTAGCCCATATCTCTTCAGTTCAGACATAAAACGGTCCGAAGCAGTCCATACCACTATAGGTAAATGGAGGGGTAGCTTCCGTCCTCTCTGGTGGAAGGTCGGCCATTCTTTGTTCTTGATTACACTTTCTGAATTTTCTGCATTTAATGCATTTCAAGATGAGTGATGACACTTCACTACTACATCCCAGGATCCAAATCCCATTGGGGCGTATTTCATTAATGGTCATTCCACGACCCTGATGCTTAATCTTCTCATGATAGTGCTTTATCAGCAGTCGAGACACATGGTGTCCTTTTGGGAGGATAGCTGGGTGTTTGATATGGGGATGGAGTGCTGCTTGTGTCAATCTTCCTTCCACCCTCAGGATATCATGACTATCCATGAATGGATTTAACTTGAACAGCTTAGTTGACTTGTTCTTTTGTATCCCTTTCTTTTGCATTAGAGACTTGATTTCTTCACTGAACACTTCTTCTTGAACTACATGGATTATGAATTGTTCAGCATCCTTTCTTTCCTCAAGTGTTGTGGCTTCATTGGATCTTGGTTTAAGACCTTTCACTTCCTTTGCACAACGCTTAAGTCTTGCTATGGCCCTTACGGCTCTCTTCCAATCTGAAAACCTCTGGAGGCGGTCCGTTAGACCCCTTTCCTCCTTTGCCTTTGTAGCATGATCCTGTGCTCTTTTGATTTCTGGGTCATCCTCACTGAGCTCTCCCACCTTAATCTCTTCTTCCTTAGGGAGGTCCTTTTGCCACAAGAAATTAGGTCCCGTAAACCAGTTAGTTCCTTTGTGGTGAGTCCACGAGAGGCATGGTCAGCCGGGTTATTTTCTGAGGCAACATATTGCCACTGGCTTGGTTCTGTGCTTGACTTGATCTGCTGGATTCGGTTGGCTACAAATACATGAAATCGCCTGTCATCATTATTAATGTAACCAAGAACTACCTTGGAATCAGTCCAAAAGTATTCCTTTAAGCCTTCCAGTTCCATTTCCCTCTTCAGCAGATCACTAAAGTGGCCACTAAAGCAGCTGAGAGTTCCAGCCTTGGAATTGTTGTTACCTTTGTTGGTGCAACTCTTGCCTTTCCCATAACAAGAGCACAATAGACATCTCCAGACTTTGAAACAGCCCTGAGGTAAGAACACACTCCATAGCCAGAAACACTAGCATCGGAAAAATGGTGAAGTTCATACTGCTGAACTTCCTTGGCTGTCAATGGTATGTAGTGCCGTGGTATCTCTACCTTAGACAGATTATGGAGGTCCTGCAGCCATGCTTCCCAGCGCGGCCTGAGGTCATCAGGAAGTGGTTCATCCCATCCAACCTTGTCTTGGCACATCCTTTGTAGAATCTGTTTACCTTTCAAAATAAGAGGGGCAACAAACGCAAGAGGATCAAAAATTGAGGCCACTGTTGACAGTACTCCTCTTCTGGTAAAAGGATGATCCTTTACCATCACCCTGAACTGGAACTTATCTGAGCTAATACACCACTGAACCCCGAGATCACGTTCCACTTTGTGTCCTCCCAAGGCCATGTCCAGGTCATTTGCACCTTCAGCACGTTCTTGCTTTGGAATTGTGGCAAGCACCTTAGTGTTGTTGGTAATGAATTTGTGTAAGCGGAGTTTACCAGTGCTGCAGAGGTCTCTTGCCTCTCTAACAAGCTGGATAGCTTCTGCTTCACTGTCCACACTTATCAATCCATCGTCAACATAGAAATTGCACCTCACTGTAGCTTCACTAAACTTGCCTACTCCTTCTGCAGCCAGGTGTTTGAGCCCAAAGTTCGCACATCCAGGCGACGATGCAGCACCAAACAAGTGAACCTTCATGCGGAACACTGATGGTAAAGCTTCCATATTGCCTCCTTCCCACCACAGAAATCGGAGGTAGTCTTGGTCCCTTGGTGCAACATGAAATTGATGAAACATTCGTTCCACATCACACATGATGGCTAATTGTCCTTTACGGAAGCGACACAATACCCCTACAAGGGTATTTGTAAGGTCTGGTCCAGTGAGTAGATGTTCATTCAGTGATGTATTCTTAAACTTTGCTGAACAATCAAACACCACGTGAATCTTTCCTGGCTTTTGGGGGTGGTAAACCCCATGGCGAGGGATATACCATGTAGTCTGATTGGTTATCTCCGTCTCTGGAACCTTTTCAGCATCGTCCCTTGCTATTATGTCCTCCATAAAGGCCACATAATCCTTGTGATACTGATCATCTTTCTTTAGACGTTTTTCCAGACATCTTAGTCGATGTTCTGCACACACTTTGTTGTTAGGCAGACTTGGCTTTTCTTCCTTGAAAGGCAATGGCATTTCATAGTGCCCATTTGGCTTCTGCTTGATGACTTCTTTTAGCTTTGCCAAGAACTTAATGTCTTCCTGCAATATTGGAACATCTTCATTGAATCTCTCTGTGAAATCCAACTCAAAGACCTTGAGTATATCTGCTGGCGTGATCATTTCTTTGACTTGAGTTCTATAGACAAAGTGAACCTTAGACTTGAGCTCAGAAGTGGGCTTAGTGGCTGGTAGAACTTTCTTTATGATGATACGGTGGCTCACACCAATTTCATCCTCATGATCATCATCAAGGTCAGCGCTGCTGTAGCCAACAATGCTCCAACCCAACACAGACTTTTGTGCGTATGGCTGGTTCTCATTGCCAGTGATGACATCTCTGGGAAGTAAGGCTTGGGGACAGTTATAGCCGATTAACAGTCCTACTTCACAGTCGAGCTCGGGAGACATTTCATCTGACAAATGTTCTAAGTGAGGCCAGGACTTTGCTGTTGTGCTTGTGGGTATATGGGACCTGTTTGCTGGTATATAATCCCTTGTAAAGGTTGTTGGGAGTTTGATTTTAGTGTCAAAGGTGATGCCTCTTACCTGTAGTCCTTGCACCTTTTGGCTATTCACCACTTTTGCTTTCGGTGTTATCGTGGACACTTTAAGTTTTACTGGCTCTTTCTTGGCACACAGTGTTTCAACTGCTTCCTTCAGGATGAAGGTTGTGTCGCTCTGGCTATCGAGTAAAGCATACACAAGTACTTCCTTGTCTGGGTCTGTTATCATGGTGACATAGACTGGAACAATAGATGAGGTGTACCTGCTACTCTTCCCTTGAACAACTCGGTTGGAGATAGCTTGTGGTGTTTCTATTGATTCAGACTCTTGGTCCTTGTGTCTTTTGTCATCATTTGACCTTTCTTGTTTGCGTCTCACCTCTTGTTCTTGGTCTTTCTTCCCACAATCTTGATGTAGGCATGTCGGATGGCGTTTTGCACATGAGTCACACACACTTCTAGATGTACAAGCTTTGGAGTTATGACCACTCTTAAGGCCGCCAAAGCACAACTTCTCCAGTTTTACAAACTTAATCCTTTCTTCAACTGGTTTTTCCATGATCTTACGACACCTATGAAGAGTATGGCCTTTCTTCTTGCAAAAAATGCATGTGAGGCTTGTCTTCTCACTTGTACTAGTGGTGAAAGTCTTGGCACTTAAGTTGTGATTTCGTTGGTACTTAGACTGTTCTCGTTCTGTCAGCTTTAATCTTTCTTGGTCAGTTGGCTTTATTGCATATAACGATGTAATGGGGTTGCATGCAATCCGTGCCTCCATGTTGAGAACTGACAAAGTTTTTGAAGTCAGGGAACATTTTGTGTTCATCTTGATAAATTGTGACCTTTCTATTCCAACGTGAGCTCAACCAATCCGGTAGCTTGACAGTAATCCTTTGGTTTTCCACACAGTCATTGAGTGTTTGCAGACCTTGAACATATGGCATGGCTGATTCCACACTGCTTAGAAAATCCACAAACTCGCGAAGGTTTTCACTGTCTTTGGGGCCAATTTTATGCCATGCATGTATCTTATCACGGTATGATTTGGCAACTATGAATGGATTACCAAATCTATCTTCAAGTATGTCCCATGCAGCATGATAAGCTGTTTCTGTTCCTACAAGAAAATGTCCCTCAATAGCTCTCTTTGCTGTGCCACCAACATACTTGCGTAAAAAGAAGAGCTTTTCTTGAGTTGGGAGGTTCTTGCGATCAATCAGAGTACAGAAGGAAAGCTTCCAATCATTATACTTGAGAGGATCTCCCTGGAAAACCTCAGGTTCTGGGATTGGGACTCGATTAGCTGTGATTGCATCAGTGAGGGTTCTCACAAGGTCACTGGAAGCTTCGTGAGAAGTCGAAAAAGGTGACTGCTTGAGTGGCAGGAACCTGGGTGGTTGGGGTTTGTTGCATGAGTGGAAGTGATGTTGGGGTGATGGCTTGACTTACAGGAACTTGAGTAAATGTGACTGGTTGTGGGGGAGAATATATGGTGTACATAGAGGGATATGGGAGAGAGGGTTTGGTGTCTGTAACCTCATGTGAGTGATGAACTTGAGTGGGCTTGGCTTGTTGTGCAGGAAGAGCTTGGGAGACCGGTACTCGAAGGGAGGGGAAAAATGGGTCACTTAAAGGGTTAAGTGCAAGTAGTGGATGGAGAGATTCTGAATAAACTTGTAGTCTTGCTTGTGCTGCAACATGTCCTTTAAGTTCCTCCAACCGTTCCACTTCTCTCCTTTTCTCTTCCAGCTTTATATTTCTATCAGCACTTTCTGCTATAAACTGAGCTCTTTTTTTTAGCGCTCTCTGCTTCAATTTCCCTTTCTTTAGCTTCTCTTTCAGCCTTTAAGATTTGACCTTCCACCTCAAGTCTTTGAAATTCTTCCTTTTGTTGATGTTGTGCATTCATTATCTTTATCACCTCTTGTGTAGCTGCAACTTCAGCTGTTGCTTGTTTTGCGTTTATGGACAGGATGGAAGAGTGTCTGGACACTTTGGAAGAGGTTTTTGACTTACTGGTTTGAGCTGAGGAGACACTAGATACCATGCTGTCAAACACTGACTTAGCATCAGGCCAAGATATGTCTTCTGAATCGTTACCACTGCAGAAGTGTTGAGCCTTTATGTTTGCAATCCTAGTGAATGCCTGACATGTGTCATTCATTCTCCAAATGTCAGGTTCAGGACTTGAGATGGTTCTTATTTCAAGGTAAATATTGTCAATGTCAACTTGCATGGTGTTGATTGCATTTGCAATTTCATCTATCAGGTCAGCAGCATCATTGTTCTTAATGGACCGTTTCAAGCCATTGATGTGATACTTCCACCTTCTGTACATCTTTACAAAACTTGCATTTAGATGGGTCAATTTGTCATCTAACAGAGCTTTTCCTTTTTCAGCGAGCTTTCGTGTGCGTCCACCTTTTCTAGTTTCTACAGACAGGTGTGTGTTATCAGCACCAACCTGAGATTGTGCGTCTGGAACTGCATCTTCAACTTGCTCACCTGCATCAGCTTTCTGTGACAGGGTAGTTTGCTCTGTGTCACCACATTTTTGAAAGTCTCGGTGGGTGGCCTCTTCAGTTGGTAGAACAGTATTTTCCTTTGTGTATGACATATTAAATGGACAAGGTGTTAAATGGATTGAAATGTGAATGAAATGTGTTTTGTTCTCTTATATGTGCAAATATGAACTGAACTACTGTGTTCAAGATTAAATTAAATGTAAATATGTATACACCTTTGATTACGTTAGCTCAACCCTTGCATAAATCCACATCAAACACTACCACATCATAATAACACACTTAAGTCAATGAGTAATAAAATGGCAAGTAACAAATTGCAAGTAATCTTGGCGTGGTCTAAACATGAAAAACTCACTTGTATGAAATTGTGAACATCACTTTGATGTCAAACTTAAAATATCTCTGACTTTAATTAACTTGGAGAATGGTGAATTTACTTATCTGCTTAATCTCTTTGATTCTTGCTGGATAATCAATTGCAGAAAAAAAAAAGAGTCCACCGTTACTTTAAGGATTAGCACAGATGAAACGTCCGTGATAGAAACTTAATAGCAGTCAACAGGTACTTATGCTACTTTCAAGACGTCCTTCTCAACGTGCTCACTTGTGTAGCCTTGTCCACTTGCGCCTTGGCTTCACACGAACAGTTCAAAATGTGGCACTTCCCTCTACCTCATGTGGCCTGCAGCTAGTCCGTCTTCATGTCAGAGCCTTCACCGATGCAGAAGTGTTCTACTATGCCGCCCATTGATTGGATGCGAGACTCCAGTTCTTCATACTGATTATTCACAGATTTCACTCCATTCACACCGTAGAACTTAAAGTGCAGAAAGACAAATAAAAAATAACATGAGATACGTACATAAGGAAAATAACATGCTTAGCACTGTAGCTAATACAGATAAGAAAATATAAAAATAATACTGACCACTTTAGCCTGTTTCTCAACCAACGGCAGTTATACCTCAAAGGCAATCTTCTTAGTCTTCATAAATTTCTCAAACATAAACGTCTTCTGCTGTAGTGTAGTGGAACTACGCACAGTATAACAACAAAAAAAACGAACTTAACGAGGTCACATTTCTTTACAGGTGGGTTGTTTTTTGAAGCTTGTCAAGCTAACATGCACATCTTCCGTTTCCGTAAATAAAAGCACGCATTTCAAAATAAATTCACCGAACGGCTGCAATTACATGGTTGGCATAATATGCTTAAAAAAGAAAGCATAAGATATAAACATAACAAAAAACATTAAAAAAATAAAGATAACTTAATAGTTTAAACCTGGTCTAAATCTAGACGCTGATTAAACATCTAAATCGAGTCTAAATTTAAACTACACTGTACATTGATCAATAACTGTTAAAAATGTTTTAATCCAACATTTGGCCACCATTTATACAATTTACAGTTATTTTTTTGTCAGTATTCATTATTTAATTCAATCGTCTAGATTTGGTCTAAAAATAGACTTGATATGAGGTCTTGATTTAAACGTCTAAATCGAGTCTAAATGTAAACTACACTGTACATTGATCAATGACTGTTAAAAATGTTTTAATCCAACATTGGGCCACCATTTATACAATTTACAGTTGTTTTTTTTATTTAATATTTAATAATGGATTAAATTCTATCATCTAGGTTTGGGCTAAAAATAGACCGATTATAGATGGGCGAATTTCGACTAGACGTCTAATAGACGTCTAATGCTCAGTGGGTACATTCATTTTGAGACAACTGCTTTTAAAATATGTAACTGAAATCTACAGACCCAAATACAAAAAATGCAATAAAATAAATCCCGTGTTTTGCCTACAATAATCTGAAAGATGCTATGTGAAAAAAAAAAGAATCTGATCATCAACTAAATTCAAGGTTTAAGTGTCACTTATACAAGTAACAGGTAAATATTTCAAAACTGTTACACTGCCTTTAGTCCGGCCATTAAACTAAACATCCTGTTTCACACGGCCCTGATGGCGCTATTTAGACTGTGTACAGTTCTCCATCTCTTCACCTGTAATGACAGATAGAAACTAAGTTTAAAGAATGTTGCCAATAAGAGAACTTGTAGAGGAGAGGAAGAAGGGTGAAGGAGAAGTATAAACGGACTGACACTTTCTTTTTTGTTGGTGGACTTAACAATGGCTGTGATTTGTTGTGGGTTGCTGATTGTTCACCTGGAAATTCAACCTCAAAAATGCAGGAGAGCAAGTGTGGGCTTTAAATGTCCTCCTACCTGAAGCTAACCGCCTCACGTGCACAACAACAGTGAGCTCTCTTTACTGGAGCAGTTTTGTCTTTAAGCTTTGGGCTTGTGTCACATCCAACTCCATTACCACCTTTTGAATTACTTCAAAAGTGTAGCGGAGCTGTGACGGATACCTCATGTTCAAAGAGTAAAAAAGTCCAAACAGCAAGGCTATTGCAAGGGCCACATTATCCATATCTTGAAGAACCACCACACCCTCAATGATGATCCCAACATCAGAAAAGTCAGTGCCTGGCGTCTCTTTGGTAAGGAATCTTGGAAGGGACATGGAGAAAAAAAAAATCAGTTGCAGTGTAGTTTTGCGTTATCTCACAAAACTCTCACAACAATTGTGTTAGTTCGCAAAGTTTTACGATATTTCACAAGATCTTGTGAGACCTGGTCTGGTTGCCGGTCTGTTATTAGCAACTGCAGACTTCTTTTGTATACAGTCACACCATTAACTGAGTTATTAAGGCTTCTCCAGGGGATGGCTACCATTTAATAATAAGCATTGCAGCTTGAAGTAATTCTTTTAATATTTTATGTTTGCAGGTTGACAAAGCAGTGCTATCCATCATGACTGATGAACAAATGGTGAAATACATCACTTCATATGGCGACCGAGTAGCTGTCTTCTCCTTTTGTCAAACCACAAAATGCAGCACGGATAAAGAGACGGTTATACAGAGATTAAGAGAAAAAAGAGGATCACGGAAAATGAAATCAAAGACAAAAGGACAGCTGTATGGTGCTTTAGGTGTGTTCCAAAGGCATGGTGAAGGGATGGCCAGACATGGTAATAGTGCAGTAGACTTCCCAGAAGACTGAAATTGGATAGCTTCATTTTGGAGCAGAGAAATACCAACAAGTAAGGACCTGAAATGGTGGTGGAACAAGACACTTAAGGCCAACTCACACCGGATGCGGAACGGAAGCGGAACGGCACCGCTGCGGTCACCGTAGCAAATAGAAGCCAGTCTAGTCAATGAGAGCACTCACACAGGGCGCGGCTCAGAAGCGTCCCAGAAGCGGCTCTCCGCGAGCTTTCCGCAGGATTTCTATTTTTTCCACGAGCCGTGGCTAAACCTCGTAAATTTCAACAGAGCACTGCGCACCAGACAGTAAATCCGACACAGAATCAACGTAATAAACTTCCGCCCCCTTTCAAAATAAAACACAATACGCAGTTCTTGAAGCTTTTTACTTTTTACTTCACATCAACGTTACGTCATGACCGGTGGCACCAGGTGATCAAAGATCGATCAAAGGATCTCAATGAGAGACTAATTGTTGAAGTGGAACAACACACAATCATTTATGACACAACAGATGCTTTTTATAATCTCCTCCACGTCGGAGAAGCAAAGTCAGCTGTTTGTTGTTGTTGTTTTCTTTATACACTGTTTATTGCGGGGTCTCGGGTATGTCCAGGATTCTCGCGTGAGACAGTGAGACTCGACAGAGACAATAAACTCTCTGGGGAAAAAGAAGGGAGGAGGACTGGTGATGTATATTAACAACAGGTGGTGCAATCCCGGACATGTAACGGTGAAGGAGACCTTTTGCAGTAAAGACTTGGAGTTACTTGCAGTGAGTCTGCGACCTTATTACATGCCGAGAGAGTTCTCGCACGCGATTGTGTTGTGTGTTTACATTCCGCCACGAGCCCTTCCAGACACTGCCTGTGACATCATCCACACAACCGTTGCGAGGCTACAAACACAACACACGGATGCTTTTTTCGCTATTTCTGGCGATTTTATTTACATTACACTGGATTCGACCCTCACAAACTTTCACCAATCTGTGGACTGTACAACAAGGAAAAATAGGATCGATCTCCTCTACACAAATGTGAGGGATGTATACAGTGCCACCCCCCTTCCTCCACTGGGCTACTCTGACCATAACCTCATACACCTGCAGCCATTGTACCAGCCTAAAGTACAAAAACTTCCAGTTGCCACACGCACCTTCAGGGAATGGACACCAGAAGCTGAGTAGGAGTTAAGGGACTGCTTCGAGTCCACTGAATGGAGCGTATTGCAGGACAGTGAGAACCTGGAGGAAGTAACAGAATGCATAACTGACTATCTCAACTTCTGTATGGACATTGTTGTTCCCACTAAAACTGTGTGCTGCTACCCCAACAACAAACCATGGGTGACCAGTGATGTCAAAAAACTCCTAAACACAGAAGAAGAAAGCTTTTAAGGAGGGCCACTTGACAGAGCTGAGGAGTGTGCAGAGGGAACTGAAAATAAGCCTGAGGGAGGCCATGGAGGCATACGGGAGGAAGGTGGAGAAGAAAATGCAGGACAACAACATGAAGGAGGTATGGCAGGGGGTAAGAAACATTACAGGGTGTGGAGGGAAAAGTGGCAGGGCTGATGGAGATATGTCCAGAGCCAACGAGTTGAATCAGTTTTATAACCGGTTCGATAACTCAGGTAATGGGGCAGCCATTGACACCTCAAGATCACCTCCCCCACATGCCTCGGTCAAAGCTCCCGACAACGACCGCACAACCTGTGTCATCATACCACTTCTCCCTAAATGTGACTTTTTAACTCACCCTACTCTGCCCCCCCTCCCACCAACCCACTGTCACTGCTGACCAGGTGAGAGGTGCACTGAGACGACTCAAGCCCAAGGCTGCCGGCCCCGACGGCATCTGCACTACACTGCTTAAGGCCTATGCAAAAGAACTAGCTGAGCCTCTCCAAAACCTCTTCAACATGAGTCTGCAAATGGGTAAGGTACAGACACTATGGAAAACATCATGCCTTATACCAGTACCCAAGAAGACACACCCTAAAGAACTCAATGACTACAGACCAGGTGCCCTCACCTCACACCTAATGAAGACCCTAGAACGTCTGCTGTTACTGAACTTACTAAAACCCCAGGTTCGCCATGCACTTGACCCCCTACAGTTTGCCTACCAGGAGAATGTGGGAGTGGAGGATGCTATTCTATATCTTCTACACAGGGTGCACTCTCACTTGGACAAAGGAGGCTGTGCTGTGAGAATGTTTTTTGATTTCTCCAGTGCTTTCAATACCATGCAGCCACTCCTATTGAAAGACAAACTGCTGCGGATGGGTGTGGAACCTGGCCTCGTGACCTGGATCACGGATTACCTTACTGAATGTCCTCAGTTTGTCAGAATGTTTCTCGATCCTGTTGGTGTTCCATTCCTTGATTGATTTTACCTCTAGTTAGTCATTCTTTATTGGATACGATTAATCTGTCTTTATTATCAGGATATGTACCACAGTCCTTTAAGGTAGCTGTAATTAAACCTCTTCTTAAAAAGCCCACTCTAGACCCAGAGGTCTTATCCAACTACAGACCAATGTCAAACCTTCCCTTTCTGTCTAAGATACTTGAGAAAGCTGTAGCTAATCAGCTGTGTGACTTTCTCCATAACAATAGTCTATTTGAGGATTTTCAGTCAGGATTTAGAGTGCATCATAGCACAGAGACCGCATTAGTCAAAGTTACAAATGACCTCCTAATGGCATCAGACAAAGGACTCATCTCTGTACTTGTCCTGTTAGATCTTAGTGCCACATTTGACACCATTGACCATCAAATTCTTTTACAGAGACTCGAACATCAAATTGGCATCAAAGGAACCGCCCTAAGCTGGTTTAAGTCGTATTTCTTAGATCAGGGGTCTCAAACTCGCGGCCCGCGGGCCGGCGATAGTTTGTGGCCCCCGCCATAATATGAAAGTTTAATGTTAGCGCGGCCCGCGAGTTTGATATGTATGGCATTTTACAGTGTTGTGTGCGGAGCTGAACGAACCTACCAATCACGGTGGGTATATGGCTCGCGGGGGCGGGACATCGGCCGGGCTTGATGTAGCAGAGAAACATTTCTCAATGAAAGATACAGCAGCATTGCCATGGAGCACGCTGCGTTCACAACACTTAAAAAAATAGTTTTCTTAAGTTTCTGCCCAGCGGGACATTATACATATATAGACGTATCTAAATAAATAAATAAATAAATATTGCCCCACACAATGAACATAACATATATTTCTATATGATGTAAAAGTAGTCAAAACAAATGACATCGACAACAGCACGGTCTATAACAGTCCGTGCGCAGTCACCTTTTTTTGCGCTCGCTATCTTGGTACTTTCTACCACCTACAGTACAAATGCCATGGTGTTCATGTCATCACGAAAGACGTGAACAAAGAGCGTAAAAGCAAAGCAGACTGCTACCGGGCTTTTATCCGCCGACCGCCGTGCTGCGGTTGCAGTAAAAAGAAGCGAGAATGACGTATGACAGTGAGACGTTCACTGTCTTGATTGAAACGTCAATGCGACAGTGACGACAAGCCAAACGTGGCTCGGCTATGCGAGAGGAGGCGCTGCCAGGTCCAGATGTTCAGAAGAACAGTTCATGTTCTTCAATGTTCCATTCATGTTCAGAAGAAGGTTAAAGGTTAAAGAACTGTTAATACAGACATTTGAATCTGAATACAGTAGACTGAAGAAACCACATATAGTCGCTAACGAGATAAATCTAATTATTATTATTTTCATGATTATTATTATTTATTTATTAGTGATTGATTTATTTTCTTATTGATTCTTAATTTCTTTATTTATTTTTTCATTGATTCTTAATTTATTTATTTTTTCAACTTATTTGTGTTAAAAAATGAAGAGATTTGACAAGATTGGAATTTTTTAAACAAAGCTTTTCTTATGGAAAACCTGATGCGGCCCAGCCTCACCCAGACTCTGCCTCCAGCGGCCCCCAGGTAAATTGAGTTTGAGACCCGTCTTAGATCGATCTCAGTTTGTTCATGTCAATGATGAATCCTCCATGCATACCAAAGTTTGTCATGGAGTCCCACAAGGTTCTGTACTAGGACCACTTCTATTTATATGCTTCCTTTAGCGAACATTATTAGGAATCACTCTATCAATTTCCATTGTTATGCTGACGACACCCAATTATATTTATTGATCAAGCTTGATGAAATCTATCAATTAATTAAACTCCAAGCATGCCTTAAAGATATAAAAAGTTGGATGACCTACAATTTTCTGATGTTAAATTCAGACAAAACTGAAGT
>NW_020859623.1:51022-54533 GCF_000972845.2 Larimichthys crocea | reverse complement strand
CCCTTTCTGATGCAAGTAGTTCTTTTCTTTTTGTCCACATATTTCACCTCTCTGTAAAAAACAGGTACCTTCTTGCCTCTTTTCCCCCGGACCTCTATGCGAGTTAGTAGCTTGCTCAGCTCTTTCTCTAATGGTAACAGTTTTGTGCTTGCTTTCTTGTAGGTCTCAAGTGATGCTCCCTTCATGCCGCTTGTTAAAGATGATGACCTGTGCCCGAACTGTCTTGTTTAACTTCTTGTATGTTGTTAAACTTAGCTGTTGTTTCAGTTCCTCCTCGGTTTTATCTTCCACCATCCTGAGATGGCCCCTTAGAGCCATCACATTTTTGGTGAGGGGGATGTCATCTTGTTTATTCCATCTCTTCTCTTGTATAGTTGAATGAGCACTGACAGAAACATGACTTTTCCAATTTTTTTCAAGTAGTTCCAAGAATTTTTTTGTGTTTCCTCTCTGCCAGGTCATCATCATTCATAAGTGTCTGTCCAATCAGGACCTCAACACCTCCTTCAGACAGAATCCAATTTTGACAGCTGTGGACGGTTTTCCATATTCATTTTTGCCTGGACTAAACTGTGTAAGCTTCTGGCCACATTACGACAAGCTGGAACCGTGATGGTGTACATAAATCTTCAAGACCTTACACCAGGGGTCTCAAACTCGCGGCCGGGCCGCCGATAGTTTGTGGCCCCCGCCATAATATGAAAGTTTAATGTTAGCGCGGCCCGCGAGTTTGATATGTATGGCATTTTACAGTGTTGTGTGCGGAGCTGAACAAACCTACCAATCATGGTGGTATATGGCTCTCGCGGGGCGGGACATCGGCCGGCCTTGATGTAGCAGAGAAACATTTCTCAATGAAAGATACAGCAGCGTTGCCATGGAGCACGCTGCGTTCACACACTTAAAAAAATAGTTTTCTTAAGTTTCTGCCCAGCGGGACATTATACATATAAGACGATCTAAATAAATAAATAAATAAATATTGCCCCACACAATGAACATAACATATATTTCTATATGATGTAAAAGTAGTCAAAACAAATGACATCGACAACAGCACGGCCTATAACAGTCCGTGTGCAGTCGCCTTTTTTGCGCTCGTATCTGGTACTTTCTACCATCACAGTACAAATGCCATGGTGTGTCATGTCATCATGAAAGACGTGAACAAAGAGCGAAAAGCAAAGCAGACTGCTACCGGGCTTTTATCCCCGACCGCCGTGCTGCGGTTACAGTAAAAAAGCAGAATGACGTATGTGTGTGAGACGTCACTGTCTTGATTGAAACGTCAATGCGACAGTGAACAAGCCAAACGTGGCTCGGCTATGCGAGAGGAGGCGCTGCCAGGTCCAGATGTTCAGAAGAACAGTTCATGTTCTTCAATGTTCCATTCATGTTCAGAAGAAGGTTAAGGTTAAAGAACTGTTAAACAGACATTTGAATCTGAATACAGTAGACTGAAGAAACCACATATAGTCGCTAACGAGATAAATCTATATTATTATTTCATGATTATTATTATTTATTTTTAGTGATTGATATTTCTTATTGATTCTTATTTCTTTATTTATTTTTTCATTGATTCTTATTTATTTATTTTTTCAATTATTTGTGTAAAAAATGAAGAGATTTGACAAGATTGGAATTTTTAAACAAAGCTTTTCTTATGGAAAACCTGATGCGGCCCAGCCTCACCCAGACTCTGCCTCCAGCGGCCCCCAGGTAAATTGAGTTTGAGACCCCTGCCTTACACAGTCCATATCTTTAGCAACCAGTGCCTTGACTTCACGCACATGTTTTGCTACAGTGATTCACCATACCACAAATCAAGAAAATCACTCCTGATGTAAAAAGACACATCATCTTGTCTCATGTAATTAAAAAAATGTTCTGACATCCACTGGAGGAAGCTACTATTGGAAGCAGGTGTGCAGCTTGACTTTGTACTCTCCTTGTCACACATGATTTTTTGCTTCTGCATGTAGAGTGATGGCGCCACAGATCCTTTTCAGAAAACATTCCATTACAATATGTGCAGGGCAAATAATGGTGTTCTTGTGTTTTTTTGTGAACAACTTGCCTTTGCCTTTGTTGACCTTCATCCCCTGAATCTGTGTCTGGATCTTTGAGATCTTCCTCACTGGACAATTTCTCACATGTTGAAGCTTTGTTTGGGGATTTCTCATCTAAATCTTCATCACAGAATAATGATGCTGCAGTTGGATTGTAGTCTGGGTCTAATCCTGACTGGCTGGGTAATACACCTTCAGAGGAATCATCCTCTGACTCCTGACAGATACCGTCCATCTGTAAGCAAAAAGAATAATCATCATAAAAAAAAAACTTTTCACGTCCATAATTATCTTGTACATGGACCATTTCATTCATTGATACCACATTAAGTCTGCAAATCTGCAAAATTGTACTGTATCATCACAGTGCAGATACTTCTTATATCCACTATTACATTTAGATTGTAATTTATATAGTCTGGAAAGATATAGATTTAGAGGATTATCAATTCAAAATTGCACTTTTAACAGAACCCACTTTTTTCAGCAACCTTCACTAAAACTGTCACAGCCTAGCTACCTCCCAGAGACACTGTCTGCTTGAGCAGCATTTGTGCATAGAGAAACGTGTATTGATTTCTTTTCAACACCCATGTTAACAGGTTAGAGCAACTATTTACATGAACCACGCTATTCACATGCATGATGCTCATCCGAAGAGTTGGGATCTCGCCTATTTTCCCAACATGCCACAGGAAAAATACATTGAAAATGAGTGTTGATGTCATTTTTGACATCATACCAGCAGCAAAACATCTTTGACTACAGGTTCAATGTCTATAGCTGTACAATCAAGAATCACAGACAGGTCACAGGGTCGAAGTACAGAGACCTCCCATTCTCTCTCTTGACTGCACACTTGCTAACGTTATGCACACAACCGACACACTGAGTTAATCCATAAAGGACTTCATATATGACATATACAACATATGAAAGTGGCTTGATCTTCTCATCCTGTGCTCAACAAGAAAGCAACTACCTTAAATTCTTAATCAAAAAACTATTTCATGTTCAGTTTTTTGTTGTCCATTTGTACTGGACGACATTTTTTGTCTTCCAACATTTACATACATGAGGGGTCAGAATATTAGAAACGCAGCTGAATATGATACAGTCCGTACAACACCACCACTAACCAAGCTCTGTGCTAATTCATGTAATTCAGTTTGACAACACTCTACAATCGATCCAAAAAAAAAAAAAAAAAAAAACTATTGTAAAATTTTACAAATAATTCGAGCAGTTGTTATTGAATTTATTAGCACTGTACGCCATTAAGTGCCCACATTTGTAGATGTACTTTTCTAATTACTTTGGCTCCTGGTTAAATTTAAACACATAAACAACAAAACAACCTAAAACTGCATTTTAACCTATATAGTTTTACAGTTAAGGCAACGTTTAACTGCCACATTGCACAAAGATAAAACAACTAC